>NC_044303.2:69247320-69374820 GCF_007474595.2 Lynx canadensis
GGCACAAAATTTATATACTTAGGTACATTACATCTTAATAATAACCTGAGTTGCCGCACTTGATCATTATGGAAAGACTCTTTCTAAACTGTTTTGGCCAGTGGACCTGACAGCAGGGTCAGTCTTGTCCATAAACTATGTACTTCAGCACCAGCTCTGGAAAATTGGACCATATAGCCGTTACCAGGCTGTTCTTCTAGTGAGCACTAAGGAAAAAGCCAGAAGTTAGAAAGTCCTAAGCCCCAGGACCTCAGAATATGACCTTATTTGGAAATAGGGTCACTACAGATATAATTAGTTAAGATGAGGTCATTAGGGTGGGCCCTCATCCAGCAAGACCATTGTCCTTATAAAAGGGGGAAATGTGGACACAGACAGGCACAGAGGGAGTAAGGTGTACAGGGAAGAGACGGGGCAGGGGAGGGAGGGACAGCCACCTACCAGCCAGGGAGAAGGGCCTTCCACAGATCCTCCCTCACAGCCTCAGAAGGAACTAACCCTGACAACACCTTGATCTCACACTGCCAGCCTCTCTGGAACCCTGCGAGTATACATTTCTACTATTTAGGCCCCCAGCCCACGGCCTTTGGCTACAGCCGCCCTCACAGGCAAAGAGACCCATAAAGCGTCAACTAAGAGAACTTACGTCATGTCTGTGTGAAACTGAATCTCCTTGTGAAGTTTTTCTACTTTGCCTTTTGGGTGGCTTAGGATGCCTTGTGAATCTGGAGACCGAAGTTTAAGTGTGAGCCCTGCGGGCAGGCGGAAGTGCAGGAGGAAGAGGGTGTGAGGAGCGACCTCAGGGCCTTCCATTCCTTCCATGGTGGGAAGAGCGGTCTCTCTGGCTCCGCAGACTTGGGGATATGGAATAAAGATCTAAGCTCCAGGCACAGGTCTCTTTATCATGCATAACCTTTTGTGCTGAGGGTGGTAGGGCTGGCCCAGGCCATCCGGCCCAGTCCTGCACACACCCTGGAGGCAGCATGAGCCTTCCCCCGCAGCAGGGCTCTGGGCTCAGCAGCCAACCCAGAAAAGCGCCCGCTCATCTGGACCCAGCCCAGGGCTGCTGCCTTGAGTCTGCGTCCCAGCCTGCAGCTGCCTTCCCTAAACAAGCCTCCTCCCACAGTCCTTGCCTCTTTTCCTCCCCTCATTTCATTCCCAAAATAAATTTAAAGAACGGCTTCTCCTGGTGCTCAACGCTGGCTGTATATTGGTCTCCTTTGGGTGTTTTGTTTGTTTTTCAAAATCCAACTGTCTGGGCCCTAGCCCTGGTCACTTCAAACAGAATCTCTGGTTGGGATCTGTAGTATAATACAAATATATGTATTTGGTCTTTGTCCCCGGTTGGCACAGAGATCCGAAAACTCCTGGAATTTCCTAAGTGACAGGAGTGTTTTGTTATTCATAACGAGCCTCTTTGGGCCACATCTGAGTTTAAGGGTAAGGAGGTGGCTCAGGCTGGGGGGGGCCTTGATAGATTCTGGCTGCATTCAGGATGGGGGTGGTCACCAGAAGACCAAACTTCTGATTAGAGGGTGGGAACTCCCACCCACCAACGTCTGGGGAGAAGAGGGAGGCTGGAGACTGAGTCCAATAAAGACTTGAGATTTGGAGAACTCCTGAGGGGGGTTCACCTGGAGAGGGCCTGGAAGCTGCCACCCCTCCCCGCCCCAGGCTGTGCCCTGTATGTCTCTTCTGCTTGGCTGTTCTCAGCTCTATCTTTACAGTAAAGCTGTAATTATGAGTAGAGCCTTTCCTGAGCCCTTTGAGTCGCTCCAGTGAATCATCAGGCCTAAAGAGGGGGTGTGGGAACCCCCAAATCCTTAGTCGGCTGGGCAGAAGTGCGGCAGCCTGGGGACCTCTCTGGCGGCTGGTGTCTGACATGGAGGCAGTCTGCTGGGACTGAGCCCTTTGACTTGTGGGTTATCAGGCCAAACCCAGGTAGGTAAGTCAGGGTTGAACTGAATTGTTGGACACTCAGCTGGCATGCGGAGAACTGGAGAAATGGTTAGTGTCAGGAAAAACTACAGGGCCAGTGACACCTGTGAAGTGTGCCACTCTGCTCTCTTTCAGAAGACCCTGCAAAGGGGAGAATATCCCAGTTGTCTGGGGGTCCCCCTGCTGTCCCTTTGGATACCACCCTGCATTCGTGCTGAGCCCACACTCAGATTACCAGCTCATCAGGATGTGCCCAGGATGTTCCCAATTTTAGCACAGAAGGTCCCAGGTCCTAGTAACCTCTTCAGTCCTTGGCAGTTGGTTATTCTATGATGCACATGCGCGCGCGCGCACACACACACACACACACACACACACACACACACACACTGCGTCAGCCAGGGATTGCGATTGCTCACTGTGGGGTATTAGTTCTGCCTCATTCCTGCTGGATAGAAAACTTCCCACAGGCCGCTTTTGATTGGACACTTCCCATCAGCCTGGCCTCAGGGGTCTCAGAACCACACTGCTGTCTGAGATCTTTCCACCCAGCCCTTCTCCCTTCACAGGTGTCAGCCCCCTCCTGTGATCCCGTGGTCCCACAGCCCTCCCCCACCTCCTGCCCACCCCTCCCTCCCCTTTCGCAGGCATTGCCCCCAGTAAATCTCTTGCTTATCCACTCCTGTTTTAGCATCTGATTCTCAGAGGACCCAGAAATGCACTTATCAGTGTTTTTAAAATCTCCTGAGGTGATTGTGAAATCAGCCACGTTTGAGAATCACCGTCCCCGCGAGCTAACTACCAATGTGCCTGCCCACGGTCCAATGGAGAGACCAACGTGCAAACTCCTAATTACAGTGCCACATGGAAAACACAGCAATAAAGATAGGAGCTGAATGTTCTGGAAATACTGAGGAAGAGAGACAGAACTGCCCTGGTGATGTAGAAGATGATTTCAGCTTCCAGTGCTGAGAGACAACAGTCTTATCTCTTGAGCTCTAAGTAGAGAATTCCTACTGTTTTTCTCATTGTATCACACCACTGTGAAAAAATCATCATGTGTTGTGGATATAAATTTAGAGATGTTTTACTCACCACACTCCTGGCCACCAAATATTTTTGGGGTTGGAGGGGGTCCACACCAACCAATTCTCTCACTCTCTGGACACCAATAGGGTGTCGGACAATTCAATTCAAATTCTAACTAATAACTAATAACTAATACCACTAACTAATATTAACTACTTAGGTTAGCATTGACTCCACAGGTGAAAAATTCAGTCCCACAAAACTTCCCCCATTTCAGACGCTGGCTCAGAGCCCAGGTTGCTTGTTACCTGTGCTTCTGACTGACCAACTATAAATCCAGCATCCCATAACCCCCTCCTCAGATTCAATAATTTGCTAGAATGGCTCACAGAATTCGGGAAAAGCCTTCAGCTGCCATCACTGGTTTCGTATAAAGAATGTAACTTAGGAACACCAAGTAGAAGGAGATGCATAGGGTGAGGCATGGGGGTGAGTGCTGGAAACTTCCATGCCCTTTCCATGTGTGCTGCTCGCCTAACACCTTGGTGTGCTCACCAACCCGGCAGCTTTCCAAACTCTCGTTTACAGGTTTGTATGGAAGTTTCATTACTCGGACATGATTGATCAAATCATCGGCCTTTGTTGATTAACACAATCTCCAACCCCTCTCTCTTCCCCAGACACTGAGAGTGGGACTGAAAGTTCTCATTCTCCATCACATGGTTGGTTCCTCGGGCAACAAGACTGCACCCTGAAGCTATCTAGGGGGCCACCAAGAGTCACCCCATTAGCATCAACTCAGGTATGGTCAAAGGGGCTGATTATGAATAACAAAGATGCTCCTTTTCACCCCTGTCACTTGGAAAACTCTGGGAGTTTTAGAAGTCCTTGTGTAAAGAAACTGGGAACAAAGACCAAACATTATAACAAAAGATGCTCCTCCGGAAAGTACAAGAGTGTTAGGGGCTGTGTGCCAGGAACCGGAAACAAAAACCAAATGTATATTTCATATTATATCACAACATCACACAAATTCACACATCTGATTTCCAGTGAATCCTACTGAAATCACTAGAAAGGAAACTGACCTCCTCAGATATCCTGGTACAGACAGCGCCCTGTACGTCTCTTCTGCTTGGCTGTTTCTCAGCTCTATCCTTACAATAAAGCTGTAATTATGAGTAGAGCTTTTCCTGAGCCCTTTGAGTCGCTCTGGTGAATCATCAGGCCTGGAGAGGGGGTTTGGGAACCCCCAAATCTATTGTCAGCTGGACAGAAGTGTGGCCACTGGGGGACCTCTCTGGGGTGTTTGTGTATGTTTGCGTGTGTGTGTGTGTGTGTGTGTGTGCGCGCGCGCGTGTCTGTGTGTGTATAACATTGCATCAATAGGGCTAAAACTGTGATGCTATTAACACACATACTTTAGCAATGTAGAGATTTTTACATCAACTGTCTCCAATAATTTCTGGTTTTCTTTTTAAAAAATGCATCACTAATTATAGGATAGTTATCCCAGCTGGAAGCCTTTTATCCTTGCTGGATACAGCCATTTCCCAGCAAAGTTAAAAACCAGATAAGTGCTATGTGTGGCCTTTAAAAAGTCAAATATTACACAAGGTCACGTATGAATCACTTTTTTCCTAAATTAATGCATTATTTTGATGTTCCGGGAAGAATTTTCTAATACGTATTTTCTTTCGCTTCAACTATTAAGCAATTTAAAACAGAGGCCTCCATCACATCCCACTGGACTGTCAATCTCCAAGATAGATAGATTCACACAAGCATATCTAAGTAGCTCTCTATAAGTTTGAGATAGAGGAAACAAGAAAGCACAAATATTTTCTTTAGCATTTTTCATTCTGATCGTAATCTGCAGTGGGAGGAAGAGTGGCCATAATTGTTTGGTGGACAAGTTTTCTTCTGTCTTGTTTTTTTTTTTTTTATCATGGTAACATTACATAACATGAAGTTTACCATTAATAATATCTGCTCCTCTTCACAGAATAGCGGTCGGTCTCTGACATCATCTTGCACGTTCACATTCTGTCCCCTAACACACACACACACATACGTGTGCACACACACACAGTCACAAACATGTGCACACACTTATCCTCACTTTGGGGATCCTGACACCTCATTAAAACATGATGATCTTTGGAAGGTCAATAGAAATGAGCCAACGAGATGATGAGTCAGTAAGGGCAGAGGACATGGGATTTGTCCCTGTTGGGCAGCAAAGAGACATTAAAAATCTAAAATAATGAAAGGGGTTCATTTGCTTAAAAGGAGAATAAGATTTTGTTTTTTTAGCTGTCCACAGTCCCTTAACATAAAAATAAGGAATAATGTGGAGTTTCAGAAACAAAGACGGAAAATAACTGTGTCTCACATTTGCCTCGTCCTCAAGCTACCTCCACATCTGCCCGTGCATTCCACAAGCAAGTGTCTTAAAACCATAGTCTATCCTCATTTCTCTTAAGTGCCAGGCATTTCTCGACCCATCACAGTCTGGCTTCATTCCATAGCACTGCACTGACATGGCTCCTAATAATTATCTCCTCATTACCGGCCCAGTGCTTTCGTTTTTGGTTTTCAGCCGAGCTGAGCCCTCTACAGCACATGACGTTATTGACAAATAACCTTAACACACACACACACACACACACACACACACACACACACACACACACACCCTTAGCTCCTAAAACATCTCTCACAACTCTTTCTCTGGCTGCTTATGTTTTGCCCTTAAGTGTCTGAATTCCCCAGCTTCTTTCCTGGCCTTCTTCTCATTTATTCTACATTCTTTCCTTAGACAACCTCCACTCTTGGCTTCTGCTTCTACACTGAAAACCCTCAAACTATCCTCTGACCTGACTGCTCCCCATTGTTTCTATTCTATATCTCCAACTGCCTCCTGGACATCTCTTCTTCTCTACCTCATTAGGATCTTGTACTTGACGTGCCTAAAACCAAACAAAGATGGATGGATGGATAGATAGATAGATAGATAGATAGATAGATAGATAGATAGATAGATAATAGATAAATGATAGATAGACAGTAGATAGAGAGATAGATAGATAGATAGATAGATAGATAGAAGAAAGATACATAGGTAGTTAGATAGATGATAGATAATAGATGATAGATAGATAACAGATAAAACAAAAATCTCTGTCCCTTGTATTCTTTCTTTACATGAGTTAATGGCACTTAGCTCAGTCTCCCATAACAAAATGCTGCAGTCCAGGTGGTTTGAACACTAGACATTTATTTCTCACAATTCTGGAGGCCGGGAAGTCCAAGATCAAAGTGCCAGCAAATTCAGTTTCTGGTGAGAGCTTTCTTCCTGGCTGGCAGGCACCTGTCTCCTCACTGTGTGCTCACATGAGGGAGAGAGAAAGAGAGCTAGCTCTCTTAAGCCTCTTCTTATAAGGACCCTAATCCTATTGGATCAGGGCCCCACCCTTATGACCTCATTTTGCCTTGATTGCCTTCTAAAGTCCCTATTTCCAAATACAGTCACATTAGGAGTCAGGATGTCAACATATAAATTTGCAGGGAACACAGATCTGTCCATAGCAGTTTCCATGTTCCAAGGTATGTCTTGTCTTGAGTCTTCCTCTCTCCCATATCCAGCTGGACATCCCAATTCATAGGTGGACAGCCATTAATTTCTCTTTAGCCCATTCCTTCCTTCCACATCTACCTATATACTTCCACTTCAGGCCCCCTTGTGCCGTGCCTGGACCACATCCTTTGGTGCTCCTGCTCCTCTCCTCCCCCTCCCTCCATCTTTCTACTATGGTACTGCCAGGTCAGCATCCAAAATCACAGATCTGATCAGGATGCCCAAAAAATGTCCCATGAACAGTCCGTAAGTGCCATCTAACCACTCTAGTCTCATCTCGTTCCTTATTCATTGTCCCCACACATCACACTCTGGTCACACTGGGCTTCTAGCTGTCTCACCTTCACACTTCTTTTCCTTCCACTGTTTGTACAGAATTTTCCTCTATTTGAAATGTGCCTCCCTTCCTCCTTTACTTGGTCAGGTATACCCATCTTACAGGCCTCGGGTTAAATACGGGGCCAGAGTGTGGGGAAATAGGTTCAAGAATTCCTTGTACTTACATAAATGGGTTTAAAAAGCTTAGGGCAGAGGAAAGGAGCCAAGATGGTGGAACAGCATGGAAGTTTTTTGTGTGTCTCGTATGCATGAAATACAGCCAGACCAACACTAAACCATCCTACACAGCTAGAAAGCTGATTGGAGGATTAATACAACAATCTGCACAACCTGAACCATAGAATTCAGCAGGTACTGAACTTGGGGAGCGAGAAGCGGTGAAATGTAGGGAACCACTTTAGTGGGCAGAGAGAGGACAGAGACTTGGGGGGGGCAAATTCGGGAAAAGCACCCCTCCCCAAAAGCAGCTAGAGAGAAAGTGGAAAATTGGAAACAGCTGCAGGGAGTAAACTAAAAAGGGAGAAAGGAGAAAGGAGAGGGTTTAAATTCCATTAAGACTATAAACAAGGGGAGCGCAAACTCTGCAACTCCGCAGCTCAGTACCTGGTGGTGCTCTGGTGGGAAGGACGAATCTCCAAGAACAGAGTGGGGTCCAGAAGGTTCTCGGGCCACACGGGGAAAAGCGGTTCCACTGCTGGAAGGACATTTGGTAGAGACTGTTGAAGCCACCTGGTCCCAGCAGACCCCGGAAGGCGGCCACATTTGCTGGTGCTGGGGCAAGGTCGTTGAGGGTAAAGCCTGGTGCCAGATGTGTGTTGCGACTCTCCATAATCCCTGAAACGCTGCTGCTACACTGTCTTGCGAACTTTTTCTGGGGCGGGCTGGCACCTGGCCGCAGTCTCGGGGCACCGGCAGCAGCAGGGTTCAGCAGGCATCCTGGGTGCGGCTGACATTCAGCCATTGGTCAGTGAGACCCTCCCGCAGAGGGGCGGAAGGGGCCAAAGCCACAGTCCTTCAATAGTAAGAGGCCGGGGAAAACAGCCGCATCTGAGAGAAAACTCGGGAGAGAGGTACTGCCTGGGGCTTGGTCACAGACAGTGAAGAAGCGGGGAGTGGATGAAGGCTGAAGACAGGACGGGTGCAAGATTGCTGATCGGGAAGAACAGAGTTCCTTCCAATACTGGAGACTGGGTGGCGGGGTGACACCATGGTCACAGGTTCTGCGCATGCACTTACGCGCTCCGCAATGATCCACCCCAGTAGGCTAGCAGCGCCATCTAGTTGAGAGCGGAGCTGTCACACTGAGCCCCGCCCAACTGGGCCAACTTCGCTCTTCAGGAACACAAGTCTCACCACCGGCTTAACTTATGGACTGTAAAGAGCTACATAGACTGACTTCTAGGGGAAAACGAAGCAATTTCAGTCCTACTGCAATCTGTTAGCAGGTTCATCTACTCAATTTTCTTTCTTTTTTCTTCTCTTTTACACTTCTTTTCTTTTTCATGAATACAGAAAGAGAAAAAATTCATTTTTATTTTGAATTTTTATTAAAAATATCTTTCTTTAATTTGTATTACTATATTTTTAATTTTTGTGTCAATTTTTTCAAATTCTACTTTACCTCCATCATTTTATTTTAGTCTATTTCAGTGTATTCACCTTTTCAAATTTTCAAATTCCTTTTTTTCTTTCTTTTCCTTTTTTTCTCTTTTTGTTTCTTTTTTTTCTTGAATGCAGAAAATGGAAAACTTCGTTTCTACTTTCAATTTCTATTAAAAATATTCTTATTTAATTTGCATTACTATATATTTTGCTTTTATGTAAATTTTTTCAAATTCTATTTTACTTCCATCATTTTGTTTCAGTCTACTACAGTATATTCACTTTTTCAAATTTTCAAACGACTTCTTTTTTCTTTTTTTCTATTTTTTAATCTTTTTTCTCTTTTTCATTTCTTTTCTTTTCTCTTAAACACAGAAAATGAGGGGGGAAGAAGATGGCGGCGTAGGAGGACGCTGGGCTCACCGCGCGTCCTGCTGATCACTTAGATTCCACCCACACCTGCCTAAATAACCCAGAAAACCGCCAGAGGATTAGCAGAACGGAGTCTCCAGAGCAAGCGCAGACGAGAGGCCCACGGAAGAGGGTAGGAAGGGCGGCGAGGCGGTGCGCGCTCCACGGACTGGCGGGAGGGAGCCGGGGCGGAGGGGCGGCTCGCCAGCCAAGCAGAGCCCCCGAGTCTGGCTGGCAAAAGCGGAGGGGCCTGACGGACTGTGTTCCGACAGCAAGCGCGACTTAGCGTCTGGGAGGTCATAAGTTAACAGCTCTGCTCGGAAAGCGGGAAGGCTGGAGGACAAAGGGAGGGAGAGCTGCTGAGCCCCCGGACGACAGAGCTCAGTTTGGTGGGGAACAAAGGCGCTCGCCAGCGCCATCTCCCCCGCCCATCCCCCAGCCAAAATCCCAAAGGGAACTTGCCAGGGAACTTGCTCGCTCCGCGCAAACACCCAACTCTGTGCTTCTGCGGAGCCAAACCTCCGGCAGCGGATCTGACTCCCTCCCGCTGCCACAGGGCCCCTCCTGAAGTGGATCACCTAAGGAGAAGCGAGCCTAAGCCTGCCCCTCCTGCCCCCGTGCACCTTGCCTGCCCACCCCAGCTAATACGCCAGATCCCCAGCATCACAAGCCTGGCAGTGTGCAAGTAGCCCAGATGGGCCACGCCACCCCACAGTGAATCCCACCCCTAGGAGAGGGGAAGAGAAGGCACACACCAGTCTGACTGTGGCCCCAGCGGTGGGCTGGGGGCAGACATCAGGTCGGACTGCGCCCCGCCCACCAACTCCAGTTATACACCACAGCACAGGGGAAGTGCCCTGCAGGTCCTCACCACTCCAGGGACTATCCAAAATGACCAAACGGAAGAATTCCCCTCAGAAGAATCTCCAGGAAATAACAACAGCTAATGAACTGATCAAAAAGGATTTAAATAATATAACAGAAAGTGAATTTAGAATAATAGTCATAAAATTAATCGCTGGGCTTGAAAACAGTATAGAGGACAGCAGAGAATCTCTTGCTACAGAGATCAAGGGACTAAGGAACAGTCACGAGGAGCTGAAAAGCGCTTTAAACGAAATGCAAAACAAAATGGAAATGACGACAGCTCAGATTGAAGAGGCAGAGGAGAGAATAGGTGAACTAGAAGATAAAGTTATGGAAAAAGAGGAAGCTGAGAAAAAGAGAGATAAAAAAATCCAGGAGTATGAGGGGAAAATTAGAGAACTAAGTGATACACTAAAAAGAAATAATATACGCATAATTGTATCCCAGAGGAGGAAGAGAGAGGGAAAGGTGCTGAAGGGGTACTTGAAGAAATTATAGCTGAGAACTTCCCTGAACTGGGGAAGGAAAAAGGCATTGAAATCCAAGAGGCACAGAGAACTCCCTTCAGATGTAATTTGAATCGATCTTCTGCACAACATATCATAGTGAAACTGGCAAAATACAAGGATAAAGAGAAAATTCTGAAAGCAGCAAGGGATAAACGTGCCCTCACATATAAAGGGAGACCTATAAGACTCGTGACTGATCTCTCTTTTGAAACTTGGCAGGCCAGAAAGGATTGGCACGATATTTTCAGTGTGCTAAACAGGAAAAATATGCAGCCGAGAATCCTTTATCCAGAAAGTCTGTCATTTAGAATAGAAGGAGAGATAAAAGTCTTCCCAAACAAACAAAAACTGAAGGAATTCATCACCACTAAACCAGCCCTACAAGAGATCCTAAGGGGGATCCTGTGAGACAAAGTACAAGAGACATCGCTACAAGCATAAAACGTACTGACATCACAATGACTCTAAACCCATATCTTTCTATAATAACACTGAATGTAAATGGATTAAATGCACCAACCAAAAGACATAGGGTATCAGAATGGATAAAAAAACAAGACCCATCTATTTGCTGTCTACAAGAGACTCATTTTAGATCTGAGGACACCTTTAGATTGAGAGTGAGGAGATGGAGAACTATTTATCATGCTACTGGAAGCCAAAAGAAAGCTGGAGTAGCCATACTTATATCAGGCAAACTAGACTTTAAATTAAAGGCTGTAACAAGAGATGAAGAAGGGCATTATATAATAATTACAGGGTCTATCCATCAGGAAGAGCTAACAATTATAAATGTCTATACGCCAAATACCGGAGCCCCCAAATATATAAAACAATTACTCATAAACATAAGCAACCTTATTGATAAGAATGTGGTAATTGCAGGGGACTTTAACACCCCACTTACAGAAATGGATAGATCATCTAGACACACGGTCAATAAAGAAACAAGGGCCCTGAATGAGACATTGGATCAGATGGACTTGACAGATATATTTAGAACTCTGCATCCCAAAGCAACAGAATATACTTTCTTCTCGAGTGCACATGGAACATTCTCCAAGATAGATCATATACTGGGTCACAAAACAGCCCTTCATAAGTTTACAAGAATTGAAATTATACCATGCATACTTTCAGACCACAATGCTATGAAGCTTGAAATCAACCACAGGAAAAAGTCTGGAAAACCTCCAAAATCGTGGAGGTTAAAGAACACCCTACTAACGAATGAGTGGGTCAACCAGGCAATTAGAGAAGAAATCAAAAAATATATGGAAACAAACGAAAATGAAAATACAACAATCCAAACGCTTTGGGACACAGCGAAGGCAGTCCTGAGAAGAAAATACATTGCAATCCAGGCCTATCTCAAGAAACAAGAAAAAGCCCAAATACAAAATCTAACAGCACACCTAAAGGAAATAGAAGCAGAACAGCAAAGACAGCCTAAACCCAGCAGAAGAAGAGAAATATTAAAGATCAGAGCAGAAATAAACAATATAGAATCTAAAAAAACTGTAGAGCAGATCAACGAAACCAAGAGTTGGTTTTTTGAAAAAATAAACAAAATTGACAAACCTCTAGCCAGGCTTCTCAAAAAGAAAAGGGAGATGACCCAAATAGATAAAATCATGAATGAAAATGGAATTATTACAACCAATCCCTCAGAGATACAAACAATTATCAGGGAATACTATGAAAAATTATATGCCAACAAATTGGACAACCTGGAAGAAATGGACACATTCCTAAACACCCACACTCTTCCAAAACTCAATCAGGAGGAAATAGAAAGCTTGAACAGACCCATAACCAGTGAAGAAATTGAATCGGTTATCAAAAATCTCCCAACAAATAAGAGTCCAGGACCAGATGGCTTCCCAGGGGAGTTCTACCAGACGTTTAAAGCAGAGATAATACCTATCCTTCTCAAGCTATTCCAAGAAATAGAAAGGGAAGGAAAACTTCCAGACTCATTCTATGAAGCCAGTATTACTTTGATTCCTAAACCAGACAGAGACCCAGTAAATAAAGAGAACTACAGGCCAATATCCCTGATGAATATGGATGCAAAAATTCTCAATAAGATACTAGCAAATCGAATTCAACGGCATATAAAAAGAATTATTCACCATGATCAAGTGGGATTCATTCCTGGGATGCAGGGCTGGTTCAACATTCGCAAATCAATCAACGTGATACATCACATTAACAAAAAAAAAAGAGAAGAACCATATGATCCTGTCAATCGATGCAGAAAAGGCCTTTGACAAAATCCAGCACCCTTTCTTAATAAAAACCCTTGAGAAAGTCGGGATAGAAGGAACATACTTAAAGATCATAAAAGCCATTTATGAAAAGCCCACAGCTAACATCATTCTCAATGGGGAAAAACTGAGAGCTTTTTCCCTGAGATCAGGAACACGACAGGGATGCCCACTCTCACCGCTGTTGTTTAACATAGTGCTGGAAGTTCTAGCATCAGCAATCAGACAACAAAAGGAAATCAAAGGCATCCAAATTGGCAAAGATGAAGTCAAGCTTTCACTTTTTGCAGATGACATGATATTATACATGGAAAATCCGATAGACTTCACCAAAAGTCTGCTAGAACTGATACATGAATTCAGCAAAGTTGCAGGATACAAAATCAATGTACAGAAATCAGTTGCATTCTTATACACTAACAACGAAGCAACAGAAAGACAAATAAAGAAACTGATCCCATTCACAATTGCACCAAGAAGCATAAAATACCTAGGAATAAATCTAACCAAAGATGTAAAAGATCTGTATGCTGAAAACTATAGAAAGCTTATGAAGGTAATTGAAGAAGATATAAAGAAATGGAAAGACATTCCCTGCTCATGGATTGGAAGAATAAATATTGTCAAAATGTCAATACTACCCAAAGCTATCTACACATTCAATGCAATCCCAATCAAAATTGCACCAGCATTCTTCTCGAAGCTAGAACAAGCAATCCTAAAATTCATATGGAACCACAAAAGGCCCCGAATAGCCAAAGTAATTTTGAAGAAGAAGACCAAAGCAGGAGGCATCACAATCCCAGACTTTAGCCTCTACTACAAAGCTGTAATCATCAAGACAGCATGGTATTGGCACAAAAACAGACGCATAGACCAATGGAATAGAATAGAAACCCCAGAACTAGACCCACAAACATATGGCCAACTCATCTTTGACAAAGCAGGAAAGAACATCCAATGGAAAAAAGACAGTCTCTTTAACAAATGGTGCTGGGAGAACTGGACAGCAACATGCAGAAGGTTGAAACTAGACCACTTTCTCACACCATTCACAAAAATAAACTCAAAATGGATAAAGGACCTGAATGTGAGATAGGAAACCATCAAAACCTTAGAGGAGAAAGCAGGAAAAGACCTCTCTGACCTCAGCCGTAGCAATCTCTTACTCAACACATCCCCAAAGGCAAGGGAATTAAAAGCAAAAGTGAATTACTGGGACCTTATGAAGATAAAAAGCTTCTGCACAGCAAAGGAAACAACCAACCCAACTAAGAGGCAACCAACGGAATGGGAAAAGATATTTGCAAATGACATATCGGACAAAGGGCTAGTATCCAAAATCCACACCCGAAAAACAAATAACCCAGTGAAGAAATGGGCAGAAAACATGAAAAGACACTTCTCTAAAGAAGACATCCGGATGGCCAATAGGCACATGAAAAGATGTTCAACGTCGCTCCTTATCAGGGAAATACAAATCAGAACCACACTCAGATATCACCTCATGCCAGTCAGAGTGGCCAAAATGAACAAATCAGGAGACTATAGATGCTGGAGAGGATGTGGAGAAACAGGAACCCTCTTGCACTGTTGGTGGGAATGCAAATTGGTGCGGCCGCTCTGGAAAGCAGTGTGGAGGTTCCTCAGAAAATTAAAAATAGACCTACCCTATGACCCAGCAATAGCACTGCTAGGAATTTATCCAAGGGATACAGGAGTACTGATGCATAGGGGCACTTGTACCCCAATGTTTATAGCAGCACTCTCAACAATAGCCAAATTATGGAAAGAGCCTAAATGTCCATCAACTGATGAATGGATAAAGAAATTGTGGTTTATATACACAATGGAATACTACGTGGCAATGAGAAAAAATGAAATATGGCCTTTTGTAGCAACGTGGATGGAACTGGAGAGTGTGATGCTAAGTGAAATAAGCCATACAGAGAAAGACAGATACCATATGGTTTCACTCTTATGTGGATCCTGAGAAACTTAACAGAAACCCATGGGGGAAGGGAAGGAAAAAAAAAAAAAAAAGAGGTTAGAGTGGGAGAGAGCCAAAGCATAAGAGACTGTTAAAAACTGAGAACAAACTGAGGGTTGATGGGGGGTGGGAGGGAGGGGAGGGTGGGTGATGGGTATTGAGGAGGGCACCTTTTGGGATGAGCACTGGGTGTTGTATGGAAACCAATTTGACGATAAATTTCATATATTAAAAAAAATAAAATAAAATAAACACAGAAAATGAAAAAATTCATATTTATTTTTAATTTTTATTAAAAATATTTTTCTTTAGCTTTTTTCTACTATATTCTTTACTTTTGTGTATATTTTTTCAAATTCTATTTTACTCCCATCATGTCATGTTAGTCTACTTCACTGTATTCATTTTTTCAAATTCTCAAATGATTTCCTTTTTTTATCCCCCCCCTTTTTTTTTTACCCTAATCTGTCAAACCACTTTCAACACCCAGACTAAAACACACCTAGGATCTAGCATCATCTATTTGATTTGTGTGTGTGTGTGTGTGTGTGTGTGTGTGTGTGTGTGTAATTTTTAATTCTAATAATTCTTTTATTTTAATTTTTTTAATTTCAATTTTTCTACCTCATTAATTCCTTTTCTCCCTTCAAATAGATGAAACAAGGAATTCAACCCCAAAAGAAAGAGCATGAAGAAACAACAGCCAGGGATTTAGCCAACACATATACAAGCAAGATGTCTGAACCAGAATTTAGAATCACGATAATAAGAATATTAGCTGGAGTCAAAAATAGATTTGAATCCCTTTCTGCAGAGATAAAAGAAGTAAAAAATAGCCAGAATGAAATTAAAAATGCTATTAACTGAGCTGCAATCACGGATGGATACAGCAGCGGCAAGGATGGATGAGGCAGAACAGAGAATCAGTGATATAAAGGACAAACTTAGGGGCGCCTGGGTGGCTCAGTCGGTTAAGCGTCCAACTTCAGCTCAGGTCACAATCTCGCGGTCCGTGAGTTCGAGCCCCGCGTCAGGCTCTGGGCTGATGGCTCAGAGCCTGGAGCCTGCTTCCGATTCTGTGTCTCCCTCTCTCTCTGCCCCTCCCCCGTTCATGCTCTGTCTCTCTCTGTCTCAAAAATAAATTAAAAAAAATTTTTTAATAAAATAAAATAAAGGACAAACTTACAGAGAATAACGAAGCAGAAAAAAAAGAGGGAGATTAAGGCAAAAAAGCACAATTTAAGAATTAGAGAAATCAGTGACTCATTAAAAAGGAACAACATCAGAATCACAGGGGTCCCAGAAGAGGAAGAGAGAGAAATAGGGGTAGAAGGATTATGTGAGCAAATCATAGAGGAAAACTTTCCTAACCTGGGGAAAGACACAGACATCAAAATCCAGGAAGCACAGAGGACCCCCATTAGATTCAACAAAAACTGACCATTAACAAGGCATATCATAGTGAAATTCACAAAATACTCAGACGAGGATAGAATCATGAAAACAGCAAGGGAAAAAAAGTCCCTAACCTACAAGGGAAGACAGATCGGGTTTGAAGAAGACCTATCCACAGAAACTTGGCAGGTCAGAAAGGAGTGGTGGGATATATTCAGTGTGCTGAATCAGAAAAATATGCAGCCAAGAAATCTTTATCCAGCAAGGCTGTCATTCAAAATAGAAGGAGAGATCAAAAGTTTCCCAGACAAACAAAAATTAAAGGAGTTTGTGACCACTAAACCAGGCTTGCAAGAAATTTTAAGGGGGAATCTCTGAGGGGATAAAAGCTGGAAAAAAAAAAATATATATATATATATGTGTATATACCAACAGCAACAAAAGATTAGAAGGGACCAGAGAACACCACCAGAAACTCCAACTCTACAAGCATCATAATGACAATAAATTGATATCTTTCAGTACTCACTCTAAATGTCAATGGACTCAATGCTCCAATCAAAAGACATATGGTAACAAAATAGATAAGAAAACAAGATCCATCTATATGCTGTTTACAAGAGACCCCTTTAGACCTAAAGACACCTTCAGATTGAAAATAAGGGGATGGAGAACCATCTATCATGCTAATGATCAACAAAAGAAAACCAGAGTAGCCATACTTATATCAGAAAATCTAGATTTTATTTTCTTTTATTTTTTTAATTTTTTTTAACATTTATTTATTTTTGAGACAGAGAGAGACAGAGCATGAATGGGAGAGGGTCAGAGAGAGGGAGACACAGAATCTGAAACAGGCTCCAGGCTCCGAGCTGTCAGCACAGAGCCTGATGCAGGGCTTGAACTCACCGACTGTGAGATCATGACCTGAGCCAAAGTCGGCCACTTAACGGACTGAGCCACCCAGGCGCCCCTGGACAATCTAGACTTTAAAATAAAGACTGTATCAAGAGATGCAGAAGGGCATTATGTCATAATTAACGGGTCTATCCACCAAGAAGACCTAACAATTGTAAACATTTATGCACCAAATGTGAGAGCACATATATAATATATATAAATATATAAATTTATAAATATATATATATATATCAATTAATCACAAACATAAAGAAACTCATTGATAGTAATACCATAATAGTAGGAGACATCAACACCCCACTCCCAGCAAGGGACAGATCATCTAACCAAAAAATCAACAAGGAAACAATGGCTTTGAATGACACACTGGACCAGATGGACTTAACAGATATATTCAGAACATTTCATCCTAAAGCAGCAGAATATACATTCTTCTCCAGTGCACATGGAATGTTCTCCAGAATAGACCATATACTGGGCCACAAATCAGCCCTAAATAAGTACAAAAAGATCGAGATCATACAATGCATATTTTCAGACCACAACGCTACAAAACTCGAAATCACAAGAAAAAATTTGGAAAGGGAACAAATACTTGGAGACTGAAGAACATCCTACTGAAGAATGAATGGGCAAGCAGTTAAAGAGGAAATTAAAAAGTATATGGAAGCCAATGAAAATGATAACACCACAGCCCAAAACCTTTGGGACGCAGCAAGGGCGGTCATAAGAGGAAAGTATATAGCAGTCTAGGCCTTCCTAAAGAAGGAAGAAAGATCTCAGATACACAACCTAACCTTACACTTTAAGGAGCTGGAAAAAGAACAGCAAATAAAATACCAAACCAGCAGAAGACAGGAAATAATAAAGATTCGAGCAGAAATTAATGCTATCGAAACCAAAAAAACAGTAGAACAGATCAATGAAACCAGAAGCTGGTTCTTTGAAAGAATTAACAAAATTGATAAACCACTAGCCAGTTTGATCAAGAAGAAAAAGGAAATGACCCAAATGAATAAAATCAAGAATGAAAGAGGAGAGATCACAACCAACACAACAGAAATAAAAACAATAATAAGAGAATATTATAAGCAATTATATGCCAATAAAATGGGTAATCTGGAAGAAATGGACAAACTCCTAGAAACATATACACTACCAAAACTGAAACAGGAAGAAATAGAAAATTTGAACAGACCCATAACCAGTAAGGAAATTGAATCAGTAATCAAAAATCTGCCAAAAAACAAGAGTCCAGGGCCAGATGGCTTTCCAAGGGAATTCTACCAAACATTTAAGGAAGAGTTAACACCTATTCTCTTGAAACTGTTCCAAAAGATAGAAATGGAAGGAAAACTTCCAAACTCATTCTATGAATCCAGCATTACCTTGATTACAAAAACCAGACAGAGACCTCACTAAAAAGGAGAACTATAGACCAATTTCCCTGATGAACATGGATGCAAAAATCCTCAACAAGATATTAGCCAACTGGCTTCAACAATACATTAAAAAAATTATCCACCACGACCAAGTGGGATTTACACCTGGGATGCAGGGCTGGTTCAATAGCCACAAAACAATTAACATGATTCATCACATCAATAAAAGAAAGGACAGGAACCATATGATCCTCTCAATAGATGCAGAGAAAGCATTTGACAAAATACAGCATCCCTTCTTGATAGAAACCCTCAAGAAAGTAGGGATAGAAGGAGCATATCTTGAAATCATAAAAGCCATATATGAATGACCCAATGGTAATATCATCCTCAATGGGGAAAAACTGAGAGCTTTCCCCCTAAGGTCAGGAACAACACAGGGATGTCCACTCTCACCACTGTTATTCAACATAGTATTGGAAGTCTCAGCCTCTGCAATCAGACAACGCAAAGAAATAAAAGGCATCCAAATCGGCCAGGAGGAGGTCAAACTTTCACTCTTCGCAGATGACATGATACTTTATATGGAAAACCCAAAAGATTCCACCAAAAAGCTGCTAGAACTGAATCATATATTCAGCAAAGTCGCAGGATATAAAATTAATGCACAGAAATCAGTTGCATTCCTATACACCAAAAATGAAGCAACAGAAAGAGAAATCAAGGAATTGATCCCATTTACAGTTGCACAAAAAACCATAAGATACCTAGGAATAAATCTAACCAAAGAGGTGAAAAATCTAAACACTGAAAAGTATAGAAAGCTTACGAAAGAAATTGAAGAAGACACAAAAAAATTGAAAAATATTCCATGCTCCTTGATAGGAAGAACAAATGTTGTTGAAATGTCGATACTACCCAAAGCAATCTACATATTCAATGCAATCCCTATCAAAGTAACACCAGCATTCTCCACAGAGCTAGAACAAATAATCCTAAAATTTGTATGGAACCAGAAAAGACCCCAAATAGCCAAAGCAATCTTGAAAAAGAAAACCAAAGCGGGAGGCATCATAATCCCAGACTTCAATTCCCAGATTACAAAGCTGTAATCATCAAGACAGTAGGGTACTGGCACAAGAACAGACACTCAGATCAATGGAACAGAATAGAGAACCCAGAAACGGACCCATAAATGTATGGCCAACTAATCTTTGACAAAGCAGGAAAGAATATCCAATGGAATAAAGACAGTGTCTTCAGCAAGTGATGCTGGGAAAACTGGACAGCGACATGCAGAAGAATGAATCTGGACCACTTTTTTACACCAGACACAAAAATAAACTCAAAATGGATGAAAGACCTCAGTGTAACACAGGAAGCCATCAAAATCCTCAAGCAGAAAGCAGGCAAAAACCTCTTTGATTTTTCCCACAGCAACATCTCCAGAGGCAAGGGAAACAAAAGCAAAAATGAACTACTGGGACCTCATCAAAATAAAAAGTTTCTCACAGCGAAGGAAACAATCAGCAAAACTAAAAGACAACCGACAGAATGGGAGAAGATATTTGCAAACGACATATCAGATAAAGGGTTAGTATCCAAAATCTATAAAGAACTTATCAAACTCAACACCCAAAAAACAAATAATCCAGTGAAGAAATGGGAAAAAGACATAAATAGACATTTCTCCAAGGAAGACATCCAGATGGCCAACCGATACATGAAAAAATGCTCAACATCACTCATCATCAGGGAAATACAAATCAAAACCACAATGAGATATCACCTTACACCTGTCAAAATGGCTAATGTTAACAACTCGGGCAACAACAGATGTTGGCAAGGATGCAGAGAAAGAGGATCTCTTTTGCACTGCTGGTGGGAATGCAAACTGGTGCAGCCACTGTGGAAAACAGTACAGAGTTTCCTCAAAAAACTAAAAATAGAACTACCCTACAACCCAGCAATTGCACTACTAGGCATTTATCCATGGGATACAGGTGTGCTATTTCAAAGGGATACATGCACCCCTATCTTTATAGAAACACTATCAACAATAGCCAAAGTATTGAAAGAGCACAAATGTCCATCAACGGATGATTGGATAAAGAAAATGTGGTATATATACACACACACACACACACACACACACACACACACACACACACACAATGGAGTATTACTCGGCAGTCAACAAGAATGAAATCTTGCCATTTGCAACTACGTGGATGGAACTGGAGGATATTATGCTAAGTGAAATTAGTCAGAGAAAGACAAAAATCATATGACTTTACTCATATGAGGACTTTGAGACAAAACAGATGAACATAAGGGAAAGGAAACAAAAATAACATAAAAACAGGGAGGGGGACAAAACAGAAGAGACTCATAAATATGGAGAACAAACTGAGGGTTACTGGAGGGGTTGTGGGAGGGGGGATGGGCTAAATGATTAAGGAGCATTAAGGAATCTACTCCTGAAATCATTGTTTCACTATATGCTAACTAATTTGGATGTAAATTTTAAAAAATAAAAAAAGAAAGAAAAAAAAGGCTTAGGGCAGAAAGCTGCCACCACAGGGCAAAAGCACCCAAGGTTAGTTAGCAAGATATTATAATGGGATCACAAGTAACTTGTTATATCACCTGCAGGAAACTACTTTCCATCTGGTACCAATGTACTTTGATCACAACTTCAAACTCCACTTGCCCCCAGACCCTTTGCTTCTTACACACACAAGTTAGTGATTACTATCAGATTGTTTTCTGCACATTCGCTACGTGTGTAAGATCTTGAGAGCTCAATAAATACGGAGACAAAACCCCTGTTCAGGGCTCTTGTCTCCTCCCAGGCATTAGCCTCTCTTGTATTCAATTCCACATCCACTCTCTTGCTGGACAAGAGAGAACTCCAGACTCAGAGTCTGTGACACCCAAGAATCATTTCTCAACCCCTCCACTTAGCTACCCAATATACCCTGTTGCAGGATTTTCCATAATTATACAGCAGTCCCTCATGAGTAATGACAGAATGTCCTTTGATGCTGAGCACCTGAGCTCCACCCATAATAAGTTATTTGATAAATGTAAGTGGAAGCAGAGTGTGTTGTAGGGATGTCAAGGGCAGGGATGCTTTACAGCCTTTGTTCTTGACTTTTCTCAGTTAAAAAGTAAACCTTTAATATTTTTGATTATGCATTTGTGTGGATCATTTCATTCTGGACACAGAGTATTAGACTTTAAGCATTCCTCTTATGTTTTTAAAACAACGCTAATTTTAAAAAAATCAAGACCACCCAGATTACAAGGCAACTCTTTCCATTCCCAAAAGAAATGTATGTTACTCCTTACTAGGATACTTCATGTATGATTCAAATACAATTTTAAGTCTAGTACATAAAGGCAAGGGCCATTATATTTTCGTATCACCTACCTATAGTACTTATTTTAGGCTACATTCTAAAGAACCTAAAAGGAAAAGGTTACAAATGTCCTCAGTTCAAAGCTCCCCTGGGGTGAACGGCTTGATCTCTGCCCCAGAATTTTTAATTTTATATAAAAGGTGGGTTGACATTTAAACAAACAAACAAAAAATCTTCTTAATTAGCCAGAATAAATCATTGTGCATTTCTGGCCATATGCTCCCAGAACAGAACCCTTTGAAATGCGTACCCGAGGTGGGAAATTCAGACAAAACCACACGGAGTCATGTGAGAGGACGGATCACAGATCGCCAGGCAGCCTTTACAGGAACTGCTTCTCACCTATTAAGCCAGATTTTCTTGAGCGAAGCAGCTGTGTGAAAGCCCTTTTTTGTTAGCACTCTTCCTATTGTGAGGAAATTGAAAGACACAAAAACGTTCAGGAACCAGAACATTTCCATGACCTTAGATGACGCTTAAATATTCCCTATGCTTCACATCATCTGGGAGGTTTTGCTTCCTGACGCAAAGGAGAAAATCGCTGTCCCTGCGATGAGGAATATCAGGCAGGGCACAGCTAGGCCTTCCAACACCCAGGACTTGAACAGGCTGGAGACCTGGGCCTTCTCTCAGGGCTGAAGGAGGCTTTGTCCCCATTAAGATACCAGCTTTGTGAAACCAATCAGGGCTCAGCTGTGATCGAGACCAGGGGACTGACACTGGCTTGGGTGCTCCAAGGGGCTTTTCCAGAGGCAGGAAATGCATCATTTGTCTGTACATGTTGGTGCGAACCCCCAAGCCCCGGGCCTGTCTGCCCCTAGTGCGTTTCTCTCTTCCTGCTTCCTCCTTCCTGCTTCCAATGCAGCCCTCACACCACACCAAGGCCTCACTGGGCCCCTGTTGCTTCCCATCTTAATACTTCTGCCTGTGCTCCTCCATTACCTGGAATGCCATTTTGATATCCCACCCTGGCCCCTTCACCTGACAACTTGCTGTTGAAGTCTTAAAATTTAGCTCTATCACCTCTTCCAGGAAGCCTTCTCTGACTCTCCTCCCTACAGCTGAGCTAAGGGGCTTTGTGAGGGCTATGAGGAAGAATCTGCTCCACGCCTGTTGCAGCTTCTGGTAGTTTTCTGGCAGTTTCTGGTGTTCGTTGGCTTGTAGAAGCATTGCCCAGTCTCTGTCTCCATCTTTCACATGGTGTTCTCTTTGTCTGCTTGTGTGTTTCCAGGGCCCCCCTTGTTACAGAGACACCAGTCGTACTAGACGAGGGCCCTCCCCAATGACCTCATTTTAACTTGATTACCTCACTAAAGACTTTATATCCAAATACAGTCACATTCTGAGGTACTGAGATTCAACATACGAATTGGGTGGAGCTGGGCAGGGGGGGCACACGTTTTAACCCATAGCAGACTCCATTATTTTTATTTCCATAAAGCCCTTGATACATCCCTATCACCACTTTATAACTGTACAACCAAAGGACTATTTTCTCCACCGGACTGTGAGCTTCTTTGCAGAAGGTACTGTGTTATGTGATCTTTATACACCCAACGCCCAATGGCACAACGTAGGAGCCAAATGGATGGATGAAGGAATGAATGAGTGAATGAATGAATGAGCGAACAGGGCCATTGAGAAGAACCAAAACATTATGAATAAGCTATGTGCAGATTCACTTCAGAGCCAAGTTAATTGTGCAATTTTGTGTTTGTTTATAGATACGAAATTGTACATCACAACACATGCAGGTGTAATTCGTGAGCTTTAACCACCAACCCCTCCTCAGTTGTGTATTTATAAAGTTTTTCTCAGCTCTGAACCAGGGCCTTGCCTTTCCTTTTGCCTTTCTGGTTTTATCACCAAGAGAAGGCTTCTTCTGAAGCCTTCCTCTTTCCCACCCCAATAAGTGGTTTCTCTGAACCAGGCCCGTTTAGTAAATGCAGGGCACTTCTCGGTGCTCCCCATGCTGATCCTGTTTCCATCGCTATTTCTGTTCCTGTTGTCTTTGCACGACTCCATGCAATGACCTTGGCCTTCCTTTGTGCTGCCCTCCGGCACTTCTTGCTTGGCTAGTTCCTCCACTGGGGGAGGTCTGGTTGGGAAGGGAAGGGCAGGGCCCCAGGCAAAATGCTGCCCAGAAGACCGTCCCACCCCCACATCACTGAGAGATTGTTGATTTCCTAACTATTTCCCAATTCTCACTGCAAATATTTGCACAGCAAATACAGAGACCTCAGACCCAGCCACTCTGGGGAAATGGCAGCTTAGCTGGCCCTCAGATGCAGACAAACTCTCAGGCTGTTTCACTACCATGGCATTTGTGTTAAAATGCTTAGAATGTTTTTCAAAAGCTCTGGGCAATCTCCAAATTTGAGTTTGCTCTGGTCCCTTCTTCATCATTCTGTGCTATTTACCCCTCTAGAAGCCTTTCTTACCTATCACAAGGGCCCGGCACCCGACACAATATAGTCAGGTGCAGGAAAGAAGATATAACATACGTGCACATGTCTTTGTTTTTTTTTTAATTACATACTGACCTGAGTCCTACAAATACTTTTAATTAACATACACACTTACATTAAAGTTCAAGAATAAAACTCGTGCCAGGAGTGCTAGTGCGGCTCTCAGTGTTCCTAGGAGGGGAAAGCACTGACAGAAGCATCAGTCCGTTTGGAAACCTGCTCCTGACTTACATAAGGACTAGCTGAGCTGACCCTTTCAGTGACTTAACCTCAGGCTGTCTCCGGAGATCATGCTTAGCAGGTTTGAGGTTCCAACCTTTTCTCTGCCACTTCTTAGCCGTGGGGCCTTTGGCAAGCTACTCCGTGCACTCTTAAGGTGGGAAAATGCATAGGTGGGGCTCACCCCCACCACCCGCACGACTACCACCCACCCCGGGCACCTCTGATCGTACCCCCAGTATGTTCCACATTCTGATGGGAAAATGCATAGGTGGGGCTCACCCCCACCACCCCCACGACTACCACCCACCCCGGGCACCATTTGCACCTCTGATCGTACCCCCAGTATGTTCCACATTCTGGCCTTTATAAGGAATGGCAATAAAAGAAAAAGTTGGGAGTTAGGGAAAGAGCAGGTAAGAAATGAGAAGAAAGAAAAAGAAATAAAGGCAATAAAGGGAAAGGAAAGGGTGAGGAAGGGAATATTCCTTAGGAAATTGAACATACTCACAAGAAGGGAAGAAGTGTTTTAAAAATCAGTAGACAAGTTTTTCATACTCCTCTCTCATGTACACACATATACACTAAGGCCCAAAATACACAAATTGCTATTTTACAACAGCCCATAAAGAAAATTCTAAATATTCTGCCCAAACCCCAAAACAATGAGTCCATGATTCAGGTTAGGCTATGCATCTGTACATATTAATATTTTTATTTTGTTTTGTTCACTAACACAAGCCCGAAGACACAATACCTTGGGTCCGCCTTCAGAAATGCAATGGCATATTCTGTCTTCCTAATGTTCTTGGATACTGATGGAAGCTAACAGGCTCAAATAACCCCCACTGGATCAAAAACCCCAATAGAAGAAGCTCCAATAGTTTCTTCAAGAGAATCTGCTTTGATGTTGTCCTTTGCAGGGGCAGGGAGGGGGGCGGCTGAGGGAAGACAAATGGAGGGAGGGAGGAAGAAATGGGGGAAGAGGGAGGAAGGGACAGAGTGGGGTATGGGAAAGGATGGGAGAGAGGGAGGAAGAAAGGAGGAGGTTGGTCTTTGATCAGAAGGCTGAAGGCGCACATTGGAAATGAGGGTGATGTGCGTGGCCAGCTATGATTTTGACATCAATCAATAGATTGTCATTGGCCTGTTAGGTGACAGCTGCTCTATTCACACTGCACCTCCCCCAAATCCCACACAGGGCCCAGTGTAGTGTTCTGAATGGCAGTTCATTCACTGAGCACCCTGCAGGCACTGTGCCCAATGACACACTGTTCCAACTCCCACGAAGTTCACCCTCTGGAGGGGAAGAGAGATGGGCATTGACGGGAACCTAAAAATACCCCAGTTCTATTCAAACACACAAATATAAATTCATACACACTCAAACACGCACTTTCAGCCCCAATTTCCACTTCTCATTACTGGAGAATTAGAAAAGAGTGTCGATCTCTCCGGGTAGATAAGCCCTACAGGCTCCAGGGAGTCTACACAATGGTTCATGGTGGGCATGTTCGCTATGCACACTCTTGATGTCTAGAGTCCAAGAGGAGAGGACTTAGGGTTTACCCTGGATTCTGAAGGGCACATATGGTAGCATCGCTGGGTATGTTGTCTGTTAATTTATAGAGAAAAAAAAAAGAAGGTTAGAGACTGAATATTCCTTTGTAATCTTTTTTTTCAAAACGCCAACTGAAGGTTCCAGATGATAAAAGAATTTTTTGTTAATGTTTTAGATGTCTATCTAAGCCCCTGTGCATGCTAATGGGTATTTCTTCTTAATCCAAATGACAGAGCTCTACATAACTCATAAAGAAAAGTTGCTCTATTGTGGTGCTCCATTTTACTAATTCAGAAACCTGACATTTCTGGAGGAGCAGCGACAAGTAATTTCACGATGATAAATTCTATAAGACAAAATACTCTGCTCTATGGAGTTCAGGAGTAATTTAAAAGAAAGATAAACAGTTCCAACATTTAATGGGTAAACAGATGTGGCAGGATAATTTATTGAGATATTAATCTGTGATTTTTTTTTCTTGGTCCTATAAGAGCCTGGCAAGATGGGAAGGAATTGTCCTTCTCCCAGGCAAGAAGGTAGGCATGTTCTGAATGTGGACTCCTTTGCCTGTGTTATTAACAGTATCTCATTTTGAGACCTACAGTCAAAGCTGCCAAGCACCCACCAATGAAAAGAGCTGTGGCTTCAGAGAGCAGCAAAATCAGAGTGGCCTGGCTTAGAAGGATGGACAAAGTCCCCCAAGATGGCAGATGCGGGACTAGTTGTGGTGATTCTGCAAGTGGCAGATATCCGTACACTAAATGTTCACAGAATCCCAAGAAAACAGGGAGACTGGAAAGATCTCGGAGGGGTGGTACCCATCTTTCCCTAAATAGCTTCATTTGAACTACCTTGGTCATAAGTACTCAATGTTGCAATCCCAGCCTCTTCCCCAGTGTTATCTTTGGTCATGAGAACTCCAAACTTGCACTGGTCCAGGCTTCACTCCTCAGCAATTCGTTCTGTTAAACCACCTCTGGTTACATTTCAAAGATCGGTCACAAAACTTTGCCATCTCTTCTCATAGAGAAGTGGAATCTGCATGTGTCTAACTCTGGAATCTGGCTTTGGCCATGATTTGGCCAACGTAACACATGGAGAACCTGAAAAGTGCCTGCTCATTTGGGCTTCTCTTCTCTTACGGCTTTTAGACATAGCTCCCAAGTGCAGAAGCCTGAGATTGGTAGATAGATGCTGGACAAACACGACCCAGTGGCCTGCATTACCACAGCCAACCACCAGACATGTGAGTGAGGCCACCGAGACCAACAGCCCCCAGGAGATTCTTCCCTCAGCTCTCTGGTTTGCTAAGTAATGTAAAATAAAAGTTGCCATCAAGCACTTTCCCAGGCCAATGGCTATGAATTAGCCACTCACATAAGTTACTTTTCTTGTAAAAAAGTAATCCTAATGAACATGAAAGACATTACAACAAGTGAAATAAGCCAGTCTCAGGACAAATACTGTAGGATTCCATTTACATGAAATCTGAAATAGTCAAACTCATAGAAGCAGAGAATAGAATAGTGGTTGTCAGGGGCTGAGGAGGGGGGGGGCATGCAGGCTTCTTCAATAGGTATAGTTTTGTGTATGCAAGATGAGTAAGTTCTAGAGAACTGCTGTGCAAACATAGTGCCAGAGTGCCTACAGTTAACGATACCAGTGCCATATACTTAAAAATTGGTTGAGAGGGTGGATCTCCTGTTAAGTGTTCTTACCAAGTTATCCTTTCTCCTCTGATACAGGTTTGATCTTTTATTGCAAACTAAAAGTCGATAGATAGATAGGTAGATAGATAGATCTATTTCTGGATTTTCTATTCTATTTCTTTGATACGTCTCTCTTTACTGTAACACTATATTATCTTTATTACTAAAAATATTGTAATAATTTTTGAATCAGCTAGTACTTTTTGTTCTTTGTCAAAGTCCCCTTGCCTATTTTAGGTTCCTTTCATTTCCATAAGAATTGTAAAATTAGGTTTTGTATTTGTACAAAAATTCCTGCTGGAATTTCTTTGAAACTGTGCTGAATCCCTAGATCAATTTAGGGAGAACTGACATGTTAACAATATTTTATCTTCTGACCCATAAACACATTTATTCAGGTATTCTTTCATTTCTCCCAACTGTTTCTTATAGCTTTCAGTATACATGCATTGCATATCTTTTGGCAGATTTATCCCTAAGTATTTTATGTTTTCTGTGCTTATTCATATTATACTTCATTTTTGGATTATTCATTCCTAGTTTATAGAAATGCAATTAATTTTCATATATTGACCTTGTACTATGAAATTTTCCTAAACACACTAATTAACCTAGTAGCTCTTTTGTGCATTTCATCAAATTTCCTTCACAAATGATTATATCATAGGCAAATACATTTTTACTTCTTCCCTCACAATCTGGATTCCATTTATTTCTTTTTCCTTACCAGCTACACTGCCTAGACTTCCAGCATAATGTTGAATACAAGTGATGAAAGCAGACCTCCTTGCATTATTCCTGATCTTAGGGAGAAAACATTGAGTCTTTCACTGTTAAGAATGTTAGCTATAGATTTTTCACAGATGCCTTCTCTCATGTTAAGAAAGTTCCTTTCTAATCTTAGTTTTCTGGGAGTTCATATCAGGAATGAATGTTAAATTTCATTAAGTGCTTCTTCTGCACCTACTGAGATGATAAGATGGTTTGTCTTTTATTATTTTGTTAATATGGTAAATGACATTGACTTTCATATGTTAAACCAAGCTTGCATTCATTGGATCAACTCCACCTAGATAAATCTCCTTTTGTGTATTGATGGATTTTATTTGCTAAAACTTCGTCCTGATTTTTTTTGCATCCATAAGGAATATTATTCTATAGTTTCTTTTGACCCCTTTCCATTATGAAATGACAGCTCTCTGTCTCTGTTATCTCTTTTTGCTCAAAATCTGCTTTGTCAGATATTGTAGCCACTTCTTCCTTCAGATTAATGTTAACATGCTCTATCCTTTTCCACACTTAGTTTAAACATGTTTGTGTTTTTATATTTAAAATGGGTTTAAAGTGTGTTTCTTGTGAGCAGTGTAAAATTGGGTCTTTTTTAAATCTAATCTAAAAATATCTGCTTTTTAATTGAGTGTTTAGACCATTTATATTTAATGTGATTATTTATACAGTTATACTTAAATCTGTTATCTTGCCATTTGCTCCGTGTGTCCTATTGACTCTGTTTCTTTTTTTTCTCTTTAGCTACATTTTTATGGATTCTTTTTTACTTCTTTCATTTTTTTTTCATTTTTCAGAAATGCAGATTAAACTCAATATATTAAAAAAGACACTAAACTCAATACATGAAAAAGGAAGTCACTCTAAAAATGAAAGAGACTCCTTTAGGAAGTAGTGAGTTCCTTGATATAAGTGTTCAACAAATGTGATGTAACCCCTTGTCAAGGAGGACCACTCTATTTAAAACAACACTGCTCACATTCACCCCACTATCCCTAGCTCCCTCCCTATTTCATTTTTTTTTCCACAGCACATATCACTTTCTACTATAGTGCATAACTTAATTGTGCATATGCTTATTATTGGTCCTCCTTTACTAGATGTAAACTCTGTGTAGACAGGGTTATTTTTATTTTGTTTTGTTTTATCTGATTTGTTCACTATTGTATCCACTGCACATGGTAAACACTTGTAAATATTAGTTGAATGAACGAATGAATCAGTCAGATAATCAGATGGGAGGTTAAACCCTGTGAGCTCTAAAGGTTCCGAACATTGTTAAAATTAAATATTGGTGAGACTATCTTTGGGCACTTCCTTCTTCTCCTTCCTCCCTTTCTCCACTCCTACCCAAGAAAATCACTTACCCATCCTTCATCACATGTACAAAGCCAGCACCATACATCTAACGCTAACCTTGGTAGGCCCAGCGTCTGATGGCAAGGAGTTCCTTAGCCATGATTTACTATTAAATCTTAATCACAGACTTCTCCTACAATCAAGAGCCTTGATTAAGTCCATTCACAGTCCTGTAAGGTCAACAATGAGGAGGAGGCAGAAAGAGTAGGGGAATCAGAGGGTAACAATCATTTATATCTCTGTAACTTGGACCGAGCAACTATTTCATTTCTTGTTAGTCCCTAAGTGATTACATGCCGGGATTCTTACTCTCCTGTCACGTGCCTTCCCTCGCAGAGATTTTTCTGCTGTGAGCCTCACTGCCAACCACTGTTCCCAGGGGAGAGGCTATCACCAAGAAGGATCCCATACAAAAAGCAAGCAAAGCCAAGAATGAACCTGGTCAGGCAGGAGGGATTCCTTCTCAGTTCAACATGTTAGTGATGAAGAGGGGAAAATCAGCACTTCCATGCCCACCATCAATGATGCCGTGTGTTCTTACCAAAGCACACTTTCCTCCCGAAATTAAAGTAAGCTTTCAGCTTCCCTAGCAGGATTTTGACTGTTCTTGGAAGCAGCTGTCTGACTGCATCTTGATGATGAGGCTAAGGTTGAAGCTCTCCATTCTCTCTTTTGCTTTTTCTATGAGCCCACCACCATGTGGGATATTTTGGTCTTGAACCTGACTAAGAAAACTAAAGTAGCCCTGGCAAAGCCATTACACTGGAAAAGTTTGGTTGTTATTCAGAACGTTCTACTCACTAACCAGCTCTTATCAAGTTCATACCATCTACAAAGCCCTCTGAGGATAACTTGTCTTGAAGGAAATGTATAACCTTGGACAAAGCAATGTTTTAAGCAGCCCCCCCCCCAACAAAATGGGCATGAGCCTTGGGGGTGGCTGAACCCCATCTTATGGGAATCCAGAAAGTCTCCAGGGAAAAGTAGCTCTGGAGAGAAGCCTAAAAGGAGGAGACATATTTCAACAGGTGGAGATGGGGGTGTGAATAGAAAATGTTCATCTAAACTTCTCAAACATTCACACCTTTAAATTTTCCACTGAAATGTGTTGGGCTTAATTAATTCAGTCTAAACCCCTCATTTGCCTCTTTTCTCTCTCCGTAAACTGCAGTGGAATGGGAACAATGTGTTCCTGCTTCCTCCCACTGGTTCGTAGAAGTGGCAAACAGAAGGGGCAATGTTGACAGGGTTAGTCACGGACTCCACTCTTGACATGTGGCCCTGGTTGTGGAGTGCTGCTCCCCAATCTCAGAAAATAGAGCAGCACTGATGTTTTTAAACCAAAAATATGCCTAAGCCAAGTAAGTTTTGCGAGACTGTTCTGGCAGGACCCTCTTATGTTTCGATTATTCCCAAAGGCATGGCTTTCATTTGTCAGCTGCAGCTCCTCATGTCTGGAGCACAGGTCACTCACAGCATCGGGTTGTAGTCGCACCTTACGGGTATTCAGGTACCCCACAAGGTCAAAGGAGGTGCCCAGGAACAGAACAGAGCCCACCATTGAACTGTCCCGGAGACCCAGCCTTCTGCCCCCACTCAGGCACTTCTCTCAGGGCCCACCTTTCATCTGCGTGTTGCAAGAAAAGGCAAATGATGCCTGTGTTCTTTTCTGTGCGTTCATTAACTAGTTCTGCAACTGAAACATTGTCATCGACAACTGAACAAATGTTCATGGTTCTTCTCATTTCCTTTGAAATCAAGATAACTCTTGATAACTCAAGATAACTCTTGATAACTCCAGACAAACCCGTGTCTAGAACACACCATCAGGACTAAAAACAAATTACATTATGCAATGTCTCCTCTAATTCCAGCATGAGGACACTCAAGGGTTTGTATTCACATTTTCAGGGAGTGGCAAGTTCTCTGATTTTTTTTTTTTGGAGTATTTTTCATTTCGATGCTCTTATTAATATAAATATAACTTCTGGGTAATCACCTTATAACCTATAACCAATTATCTTCCCAGATTTCGTTGCCCATGTTTGCAGTCATGATTGGTTATGGTGGAGAAAAGTAGACCCATCCAAGCTAATGAGAAAAGAAGTGATATTAATCCATAAAGGAAGCATTTTCACTAAACGAGAAGACACTAAGGCTAAAATGGCCCACTACTCAAATGAAGGTTTGTCCCACTTTAAATAGGAAAAAAGAGGGGGTGGGGAAATTGATTAACCACACAGCCCATGGGGGGATAGGCAGAGCAACCTTGTTACCACATTCAGGTAGTAAATAACAATTCTAGCCAAACTCAAGAAATGACAAGGTATCCCACACCCAGTTAATGTTGTCAACTTAGTTTTTAAATTTTTATTTGTATTAACTATATAATTTGATTTTAATGAATCATTTTACAAGAGCTATAAATATAAGGGCTTTTAATCCTAGTTTTATGTTGGTATGAGTATCAGTAAAACAATAGAAAAATGATTTAAGTCAAAAATTAAAATCTCAAAAATTTTATTATCCTTTTTGCTCAAATTTGAGAAATAATGAAATATGCCTGATCCTTTACATTTGCCGAAAATGCGAAGGGCCATTTTTCAAGCGATTCTAACTAAAAGGGAAGAATTTTAGAATAATCAAAGGAAAAATGGTCAAGGAACCAGTTCAGATCCCAACTATGCCACTTGAAGGCTGACAGTCCTTGTCGGAAGCTGCTTTCTCTTCCGTGGGCCTCCGTTTTATTATCTGTGAAATAAGGAGGTCTTAATAAATGATTTTTTTTTTCAGGTTACTTCTAACTCAGAAATATTATGATTCTGCTGGTCCTTTAATCTGAAGACGTTAGCTGGCAGTCTCCGGCTCACAGAAGCCTGCCCTCTGCTGGCCGTATCCCAGAGCTGCAATCCTGACAGCCACCTAGTGGACAAGTAAAGGTGTCTGGGGGTAGGCTGGGGTACTGAGAAACCTAGTTTGCTCCTCTTTCCCATCCCCTTTGTCTTATTTTCTCCCTTCTCGGAGTTTTTGTTGAAATCAAGTGAATCTGGAAGATGTCCTTCACGGGCGGCCTCATCTCTACCCTCTCTTTAGAAAGGAGCCCTGTGGTATTCCATCCATCACCTACAACAGGTAGGTTTATACCACAAGACACCCCCTCACACACACTCACTGCAGCTGACTGGCAAATCAAGAGCAGCTAATCTTCAAACCATTCAGCAGCCAGTTCATGGGACAAGTGGAGAAAAAAGAAGAGCTGGATGGTCTAGAGTTTGGTATCTAAATTGATCCAATCGGGAGTGAAAGTGGTGTGTAGTCCTCTCCCGGGATGTCCCCGTGGATCCCCACTTCCTGACGTGCATGCCTTTGTGTCCTCCCCTCACACACCAACCAGGGCTGACCTGTGGAAGCAACAGGATATCGCGAAAATGGCGGAGAATGACTTCTGAGGCTAGGTTGTAACAGAGGGCCGCTGCCATCTTGCTTGCTTTTGGATCACCCCCTGTGGGTGGGAAAAGCCAGCCACTTTTGCAATGTCTCGAGGACACTCAGGAAGCCTGTGGAGAGAGGTCCCCGTGGCAAGGAACTGAGTCCTGCTGCCAATAGCCATGTGGGTGAGCCGTCCTAGAAGAGGATCCTCAACCCATAGTCCAGTACCTAAGGTGACCACAGCCCTGGTCAATGTCCTGACTGCATCCTCATGAGTGACCGTCAACCTGAAACACTCAGCTAGCCTGCCCTGAGTACCTGGCCGACAGAAACTGTACAAGATAACGAGGGTTTATCTCTCGAAGCCACAAAGTTATGAGGTAATATTGCGTTACACAGCAATATATATCTAACACAAGAGACGAAGCCCTAAAGGCATCCTTTATGGCATTTGGGGAATATTTGGGACTTTGAGAAGTTCTGATATACTATGGCCCTCCTGAGGTCAGTCTCACCTGTATGCACTAAACAAGAAGGTCTAGGGGCACCTGGGTGGCTCAGTTGGTTAAGCGTCCGACTTGGACTCAGGTCATGATCTCACCATTCGTGAGCTCGAGCCCTGTGTCGGGCTCTGTGCTGACAGCTCGGACCCTGAAGCCTGCTTCAGATTCTGTGTATCTCTCTCTCTCTCTCTCTCTCTGCCCCTCCCCCACTCACACTCTTGTCTCTCTCTCTCTCTCTCTCTCTCTCTTTCTCAAAAATAAATAAACATTTAAAAAAACTTTAAAAAAAAAGGTCTAGAAGTTCTCACAGGATAGTTATAAATAGCAACGTATGGAGGCAAATATGACTAGAAAAGAAATGTTGGTAATTCTCTGACCAATTTTGTAAATAAACATAATGTAGAATCATGACATAAGAAATTAGTCAAGGAGAGGCACCTGGGTAACTCAGTTCAGCATCAGACTCTTGGTTTCTGTTCAGGTCATGATCTCACCATTTTGTGAGTTCAAGCCCCACGTTGGGCTCTGTGCTAGCAGCATGGAGTCTGTTTGGAATTCTCTGTCTCCACTCTCTCTCTGCCCCTCTCCCGTTCTCACTGTCTCTGTGTCTTTCCAAATAAATAAATAAACTTAAAAAAAAGAAATTAGTCAAGGAAAACACAAAACTTTAATTCATATGTAAAATACTTGGCATTCTTGGCCATAAGGCATACTAAGACAAAAGTAACACATCTAGAATGAATGTATCTTTGTTTATGGATGCATTCAAAGGGGTGAGGCGTCGGGGATGTAAGAGAAGGATAAATATAAAAACCAAGCCTGAGAACGATGGGGCTGGGGAAATTGCCAATGCTGTAGGGCCAATCCCTGCCTAAGAGAACTAAAAAGGCCAGCCCACTGTGTCCAAAGGAGCATGAAAAATCTGCTTGCTTGGGGCAGAGATCAGTATCTGGGGACGTTTTATCTGAATGGTGGCACCTCAACAGCGGGTCAGGTCTTAGGCAATCAGTCCATCAACAGTCTATCTGGTCAGTGCTGAGAACAACAGAGCAGTGCACAGCTGGGGAAAATGTTAAGGTTCTCTTCCTCAATAGAAGTAAGGTTTAGGTCAAGACTCCTGGCTCAGGAGAGAGACCGAGACAGAGTATAGATTGGATCATCTCAGTAGGACTAAAGAGAAGGCTGGGACTCAGATACATGTGTGTCCATGGCTCAGCCAAACACAATGGTACCAAGACACTCCTGATTCCTGATCTCTGGAGGTTCAGGGCTGGTTCCAGAACTGGTTGGGGCTGACCAGACAAGCTCTGACAGACAACTGGATGTTGCTAATAACTATTGTTCCACCAGGGTTGTTTTAAATAAACCAACTGAGCAAAATATTTACTGATGGTCAAAAGGTATAAACAAGGGGAAGAGTGTTTCCCCTGATGTTTTCTGGAAAACCATTCTTCTTGTGGCCGCTCTTTAGAATCAGAGGGACTCTGACTCAAGATTTGATTGAACCATCAAGGTTAATGATCACACACACACACACACACACACCTGCACGCATGCTCAAGAGAGTATAAAAAGGTTTATTACTCACATCATAAGGCTTTCTGGGGAGAGCAAAATGGGATTCCCAAGCTGGTCTGAAAAGTGGCCTGAGAGCAGGGAAAGGAGATTGAGTTTTTATTGTGGTTGGGAGTAGGGTTGTGCTGGCCCAGTTTGAACCTTCTTCCAGTGCCAGAGGAGGTAGCACCCAGGCTTTCTTATCAGCTTGCCTAAATATAAGGCACAAGAGGAAGAGAGAGGGTGAGGCTTAAAGGCTGCCGGCAGTCATACATCAAAAAATAGAGTCAAATTCTTTATTAAAACCCTTGACAACACTTTGTATTTGTGTATTGCATTTTACATTTCTTCAAAGAATTTTTGTGCATTTTGCAATAGGTTTGATTTAAATGGAAGCAACCTCAATGACTAATCAGGGAGACTCAATCAACTTTTGCCGTAAAAATGCATTTTTATTTGGAATTACCTTGCTACCCAATTTTCAAAAAACAGCTGAAATGCCAGAGAATTCATAGAATTACAAAGGTACACGCTAGATCACGAATCTGATATTTTATAATCAGTTTTCTAGTCATATCAGCAAACTAAATAGTGACATGATTATTTTTGCCATAGTCAAGTAAAGCAGAGGCCGGTTTCGACACAGTGCGATGAAGCATTGCTAACCCAAGAGGTGAATGAAGCATGTGCGGGAGATATTGCTTTTATGCTGTGCCAGGAAGACAGAAGCCTCCATCAAAGCCAGAGTCAAACATGAAAAGTGGCATTCAAATACTGTTTTATGGTTTAAAAATGAATTTGTATTATGTTTATAGTTTGTCTCCCCATACTAGCATGTAAGGCCTACGGGTAAAGAGATTTTACTTCTATGCTCCTCTTTACGGTATCTTCAGAGCAACAAACAGTGCCCTGTACATAGGAGGCACTTATGAAGGAATGAATGAATGAATGAATGAAAATGTGATCCAAACACATTAAAGAGAACCAACACTTGAACCCTAACTCTACCCCTAAACTTAAACTCTTAACCAAAATACTCACTAAAACAAGAACTGCATGTCTGGCAGGAAACAACCTATCCTAACCACTCCACATGATAAAAAACAAAAGGTGTTGGATGGCCTGGGTGGCTCAGTTGGTGGAGCATCAGACTCTTGTTGTCAGCTCAGGTCATGATCTCACAGTTCATGTGGCCCTGTGTCGGGCTCTGTGCTGACTGCACACAGCCTGCTTAGAATTCTCTGTCCCTCTCTTTCTGCCCCCCACCTCAAGATAAATAAAGAAACTTAAAAAAAAAAAAAAAGATGCTGGAAATGACTCTTGGAGGACCATTCTGTCTGACTGCTCTCGATTGTCAAGGCATGTCACAACTTCTCACAGGAAGGTGTGACCCTTTCACAAGATTTCAGCAACCGTATAAAGTGAAATGCTAACGTGAATAGTCCTGTCTGCAATCATACTTTTACGTTGGATATAACAGAGACAACCACTGCGGCCACCAAGAAATCATTTCAAGTGGGTAAAATACTCACATTTTAAATTTAATGATTAAGTCAGACAAAGAAAGACAAATATTGTATGATCTCACTTATATGTGGGATCTCCCAAAGCCAAACCTAAAGAGTAGAACAGTGATAGCCAGGGTGGGGGTGGGGGGGATGGGGAAAATGGGGAGATGCTGGTCGTGGGGCACAGACTTCCAGTTGTAAGATAAATAAGTTCTGGGGATGTGACGTGCAGCACGGTGACCATCATTAACAACGCAATAGTGTATACTTGCAATTTGCTAAGACATTTGATCTTAAATGTTCTTACCACACACCCCCCCACACACACACCCATACATACACACACAACGGTAACCATGGGAGGTAATACATGTGTCAACTCACCTTATGTAGCAAGCAGTTCACAATACGTACACACACCAAGTCATCACATTATACAACTTAAACTTACACAGTGTTATATGTCAATTATATACCAAAAAGCTGAAGGGAAATATTTTAAATAAATCAATTGAACTCTTAATGAAAACTATGTATAGTAACATCTAACCAAAAGGGGGGGGGGTCGGGAAGGAACACGGATATAGATATATGCATAGCAGCTATCTAAAAGGGTAGAGCAAAGTTTTGTTCAACGGCTACTATGGCGAAGTAGAGTTTTGAAAGGGTAACAAGAGTGGGGAGTAAGTATAGAGCATACTGAAGACTTGCTCTTTGCTCAATATGATTTTGAATCGGTGTAATTTTTTTTACATAAACATGGAATTTGTTATAATTTTTCATTTGTTATGATTACAGCATCCCATAATGCTTTACCCCATATATCACAAGCACTCCATATATATTAGTGGATGATGTTACAAACACTCCTGTTATGGCCCCCAACCCAATTTGCCTTAACACTCATCCTGTTTTTTATCTATGTATTTATTTTATTTTATTTTTTTTTATGAAATTTATTGACAAATTGGTTTCCATACAACACCCAGTGCTCATCCCAAAAGGTGCCCTCCTCAATACCCATCACCCACCCTCCCCTCCCTCCCACCCCCCATCAACCCTCAGTTTGTTCTCAGTTTTTAACAGTCTCTTATGCTTTGGCTCTCTCCCACTCTAACCTCTTTTTTTTTTTTTTCCTTCCCCTCCCCCATGGGTTCCTGTTAAGTTTCTCAGGATCCACATAAGAGTGAAACCATATGGTATCTGTCTTTCTCTGTATGGCTTATTTCACTTAGCATTACACTCTCCAGTTCCATCCACGTTGCTACAAAGGGCCATATTTCATTTTTTCTCATTGCCACATAGTACTCCATTGTGTATATATACCACAATTTCTTTATCCATTCATCAGTTGATGGACATTTAGGCTCTTTCCATAATTTGGCTATTGTTGAGAGTGCTGCTATGAACATTGGGGTACAAGTGCCCCTATGCATCAGTACTCCTGTATCCCTTGGATAAATTCCTAGCAGTGCTATTGCTGGGTCATAGGGTAGGTCTATTTTTAATTTTCTGAGGAACCTCCACACTGCTTTCCAGAGCGGCTGCACCAATTTGCATTCCCACCAACAGTGCAAGAGGGTTCCCGTTTCTCCACATCCTCTCCAGCATCTATAGTCTCCTGATTTGTTCATTTTGGCCACTCTGACTGGCGTGAGGTGATACCTGAGTGTGGTTTTGATTTGTATTTCCCTGATAAGGAGCGACGCTGAACATCTTTTCATGTGCCTGTTGGCCATCTGGATGTCTTCTTTAGAGAAGTGTCTATTCATGTTTTCTGCCCATTTCTTCACTGGGTTATTTGTTTTTCGGGTGTGGAGTTTGGTGAGCTCTTTATAGATTTTAGATACTAGCCCTTTGTCCGATATGTCATTTGCAAATACCTTTTCCCATTCCATTGGTTGCCTTTTAGTTTTGTTGGTTGTTTCCTTTGCTGTGCAGAAGCTTTTTATCTTCATAAGGTCCCAGTAATTCACTTTTGCTTTTAATTCCCTTGCCTTTGGGGATGTGTCGAGTAAGAGATTGCTACGGCTGAGGTCAGAGAGATCTTTTCCTGCTTTCTCCTCTAAGGTTTTGATGGTTTCCTGTCTCACATTTAGGTCCTTTATCCATTTTGAGTTTATTTTTGTAAATGGTGTGAGAAAGTGGTCTAGTTTCAACCTTCTGCATGTTGCTGTCCAGTTCTCCCAGCACCATTTGTTAAAGAGGCTGTCTTTTTTCCATTGGATGTTCTTTCCTGCTTTGTCAAAGATGAGTTGGCCATACGTTTGTGGGTCTAGTTCTGGGGTTTCTATTCTATTCCATTGGTCTGTGTGTCTGTTTTTGTGCCAATACCATGCTGTCTTGATGATTACAGCTTTGTAGTAGAGGCTAAAGTCTGGGATTGTGATGCCTCCTGCTTTGGTCTTCTTCAAAATTCCTTTGGCTATTCGGGGCCTTTTGTGGTTCCATATGAATTTTAGGATTGCTTGTTCTAATTTCGAGAAGAATGCTGGTGCAATTTTGATTGGGATTGCATTGAATGTGTAGATAGCTTTGGGTAGTATTGACATTTTGACAATATTTATTTTTCCAATCCATGAGCAGGGAATGTCTTTCCATTTCTTTAAGTCTTCTTCAATTACCTTCATAAGCTTTCTATAGTTTTCAGCATACAGATCCTTTACATCTTTGGTTAGATTTATTCCTAGGTATTTTATGCTTCTTGGTGCAATTGTGAATGGGATCATTTTCTTTATTTGTCTTTCTGTTGCTTCATTGTTAGTGTATAAGAATGCAACTGATTTCTGGACATTGATTTTGTATCCTGCAACTTTGCTGAATTCATGTATCAGTTCTAGCAGACTTTTGGTGGAGTCTATCGGATTTTCCATGTATAATATCATGTCATCTGCAAAAAGCGAAAGCTTGACTTCATCTTTGCCAATTTGGATGCCTTTGATTTCCTTTTGTTGTCTGATTGCTGATGCTAGAACTTCCAGCACTATGTTAAACAACAGCGGTGAGAGTGGGCATCCCTGTCGTGTTCCTGATCTCAGGGAAAAAGCTCTCAGTTTTTCCCCGTTGAGGATGATGTTAGCTGTGGGCTTTTCATAAATGGCTTTTATGATCTTTAAGTATGTTCCTTCTATCCCGACTTTCTCAAGGGTTTTTATTAAGAAAGGGTGCTGGATTTTGTCAAAGGCCTTTTCTGCATCGATTGACAGGATCATATGGTTCTTCTCTTTTTTTTTTGTTAATGTGATGTATCACATTGATTGATTTGCGAATGTTGAACCAGCCCTGCATCCCAGGAATGAATCCCACTTGATCATGGTGAATAGTTCTTTTTATATGCTGTTGAATTCGATTTGCTAGTATCTTATTGAGAATTTTTGCATCCATATTCATCAGGGATATTGGCCTGTAGTTCTCTTTTTTTACTGGGTCTCTGTCTGGTTTAGGAATCAAAGTAATACTGGCTTCATAGAATGAGTCTGGAAGTTTTCCTTCCCTTTCTATTTCTTGGAATAGCTTGAGAAGGATAGGTATTATCTCTGCTTTAAATGTCTGGTAGAACTCCCCTGGGAAGCCATCTGGTCCTGGACTCTTATTTGTTGGGAGATTTTTGATAACCGATTCAATTTCTTCGCTGGTTATGGGTCTGTTCAAGCTTTCTATTTCCTCCTGATTGAGTTTTGGAAGAGTGTGGGTGTTCAGGAATGTGTCCATTTCTTCCAGGTTGTCCAATTTGTTGGCATATAATTTTTCATAGTATTCCCTGATAATTGTTTGTATCTCTGAGGGATTGGTTGTAATAATTCCATTTTCATTCATGATTTTATCTATTTGGGTCATCTCCCTTTTCTTTTTGAGAAGCCTGGCTAGAGGTTTGTCAATTTTGTTTATTTTTTCAAAAAACCAACTCTTGGTTTCGTTGATCTGCTCTACAGTTTTTTTAGATTCTATATTGTTTATTTCTGCTCTGATCTTTATTATTTCTCTTCTTCTGCTGGGTTTAGGCTGCCTTTGCTGTTCTGCTTCTATTTCCTTTAGGTGTGCTGTTAGATTTTGTATTTGGGATTTTTCTTGTTTCTTGAGATAGGCCTGGATTGCAATGTATTTTCCTCTCAGGACTGCCTTCGCTGCGTCCCAAAGCGTTTGGATTGTTGTATTTTCATTTTCGTTTGTTTCCATATATTTTTTGATTTCTTCTCTAATTGCCTGGTTGACCCACTCATTCGTTAGTAGGGTGTTCTTTAACCTCCACGCTTTTGGAGGTTTTCCAGACTTTTTCCTGTGGTTGATTTCAAGCTTCATAGCATTGTGGTCTGAAAGTATGCATGGTATAATTTCAATTCTTGTAAACTTATGAAGGGCTGTTTTGTGACCCAGTATATGATCTATCTTGGAGAATGTTCCATGTGCACTCGAGAAGAAAGTATATTCTGTTGCTTTGGGATGCAGAGTTCTAAATATATCTGTCAAGTCCATCTGATCCAATGTCTCATTCAGGGCCCTTGTTTCTTTATTGACTGTGTGTCTAGATGATCTATCCATTTCTGTAAGTGGGGTGTTAAAGTCCCCTGCAATTACCACATTCTTATCAATAAGGTTGCTTCTGTTTATGAGTAATTGTTTTATATACTTGGGGGCTCCGGTATTCGGCGCATAGACATTTATAATTGTTAGCTCTTCCTGATGGATAGACCCTGTAACTATTATATAATGTCCTTCTTCATCTCTTGTTACAGCCTTTAATTTAAAGTCTAGTTTGTCTGATATAAGTATGGCTACTCCAGCTTTCTTTTGGCTTCCAGTAGCATGATAAATAGTTCTCCATCCCCTCACTCTGAATCTAAAGGTGTCCTCAGGTCTAAAATGAGTCTCTTGTAGACAGCAAATAGATGGGTCTTGTTTTTTTATCCATTCTGATACCCTATGTCTTTTGGTTGGCGCATTTAATCCGTTTACATTCAGTGTTATTATAGAAAGATACGGGTTTAGAGTCATTGTGATGTCTGTATGTTTTATGCTTGTAGTGATGTCTCTGGTACTTTGTCTCACAGGGTCCCCCTTAGGATCTCTTGTAGGGCTGGTTTAGTGGTGACAAATTCCTTCAGTTTTTGTTTGTTTGGGAAGACCTTTATCTCTCCTTCTATTCTAAATGACAGACTTGCTGGATAAAGGATTCTCGGCTGCATATTTTTGCTGTCTAGCACCCTGAAAATCTCGTGCCAATTCTTTCTGGCCTGCCAAGTTTCAAAAGAGAGATCCGTCACGAGTCTTATAGGTCTCCTTTTATATGTGAGGGCACGTTTACCCCTTGCTGCTTTCAGAATTTTCTCTTTATCCTTGTATTTTGCCAGTTTCACTATGATATGTCGTGCAGAAGATCGATTCAAGTTACGTCTGAAGGGAGTTCTCTGTGCCTCTTGGATTTCAATGCCTTTTTCCTTCCCCAGTTCAGGGAAGTTCTCAGCTATTATTTCTTCAAGTACCCCTTCAGCACCTTTCCCTCTCTCTTCCTCCTCTGGAATACCAATTATGCGTATATTATTTCTTTTTAGTGTATCACTTAGTTCTCTAATTTTCCCCTCGTACTCCTGGATTTTTTTATCTCTCTTTTTCTCAGCTTCCTCTTTTTCCATAACTTTATCTTCTAGTTCACCTATTCTCTCCTCTGCCTCTTCCATCTGAGCCGTGGTGGTTTGCATTTTGTTTTGCATTTCCTTTAAAGCGTTTTTCAGCTCCTCGTGACTGTTCCTTAGTCCCTTGATCTCTGTAGCAAGAGATTCTCTGCTGTCCTGTATACTGTTTTCAAGCCCAGCGATTAATTTTATGACTATTATTCTAAATTCACTTTCTGTTATATTATTTAAATCCTTTTTGATCAGCTCATTAGCTGTTGTTATTTCCTGGAGATTCTTCTGAGGGGAATTCTTCCGCTTGGTCATTTTGGATAGTCCCTGGTGTGGTGAGGACCTGCAGGGCACTTCCCCTGTGCTGTGGTGTATAACTGGAGTTGGTGGGTGGGGCCGCAGTCCGACCTGATGTCTGCCCCCAGCCCACCGCTGGGGCCACAGTCAGACTGGTGTGTGCCTTCTCTTCCCCTCTCCTAGGGGTGGGATTCACTGTGGGGTGGCGTGGCCCGTCTGGGCTACTTGCACACTGCCAGGCTTGTGATGCTGGGGATCTGGCGTATTAGCTGGGGTGGGAAGGCAATGTGCACGGCGGGAGGGGGGGCAGGCTTAGCTCGCTTCTCCTTAGGTGATCCACTTCAGGAGGGGCCCTGTGGCAGCCGGAGGGAGTCAGATCCGCTGCCGGAGGTTTGGCTCCGCAGAAGCACAGAGTTGGGTGTTTGCGCGGAGCGAGCAATTTCCCTGGCCGGAACCGGTTCCCTTTGGGATTTTGGCTGGGGGATGGGCGGGGGAGATGGTGCTGGCGAGCGCCTTTGTTCCCCGCCAAACTGAGCTCTGTCGTCCGGGGGCTCCGCAGCTCACCCTCCCTTTGTCCTCCAGCCTTCCCGCTTTCCGAGCAGAGCTGTTAACTTATGACCTCCCAGACGCTAAGTCGCGCTTGCTGTTGAAACACAGTCCGTCAGGCCCCTCCGCTTTTGCAATCCGGACTCGAGGGCTCTGCTTGGCTGGCGAGCCGCCCCTCCGCCCCGGCTCCCTCCCGCCAGTCCGTGGAGCGCGCACCGCCTCGCCGCCCTTCCTACCCTCTTCCGTGGGCCTCTCGTCTGCACTTGGGTCCGGTGACTCCGTTCTGCTAATCCTCTGGCGGTTTTCTGGGTTATTTAGGCAGGTGTAGGTGTAATCTAAGTGATCAGCAGGACGCGCGGTGAGCCCAGCGTCCTCCTACGCCGCCATCTTCCTGCGCCTCCTTTATCTATGTATTTATGTTGATATAAATACGTGCTTTACATTTATATATTTTTTAAGTTTATTCATTTATTTTTAAAGAGAGAGAGAAAGCAGGGGAGGGGCAGAGAGAGAGGAGAGAGAGAATTCCAAGCAGGCTCCATACTGTCAGCACAGAGCCCAATGAGGGACTTGGACTCACAAACCATGAGATCATGACCTGAGCTTAACCGACTGAGCCACCCAGGCTCCCCTACGTTTATATTTTTATAAACTAAGTTTGTGCAAACATCTGCACTCCTTTTAGAATTATCTCACGCTAATAACTTAGCATGATTTCTAAAACTGGCACAAACAAAAACTATTATCTTAAAGAAAGAAAGTAAGCGCTGGTGAGGATGTGAAGAAATTAAAACCTTGTGCACTGTTGGTGGGAATACACAATAATGCAAGCACTATGGAAACCAGCAGGTAGTTCCTCAACAAAACTGACGATAGAACTACCTTATGACCCAGCAATGCCACTGCTGGGGATGCCCCCAAAGGAGTATGAGAGCAGGGTCTCAAGGAGACATTTGTATGCCACATTCATAGCAGCTCTGGGCACAACCACCAAAAGGTGGAAGCAACCCAAATGTCTATCAACAGAGGAGCAGATAAATAAAACCCAGTGTATACATACAATGGGTTATTACTCAGCCTTAAAAAGGAGGGAAATCCCACGACGTGCTACAACACGGATGAAGCTTGACGACAGTATGCTCAGTGAACTAAACTTGTCTTGAAAAGACAAACACTGTGTGATTCCACTAATATTAGATATCTAAAGTAATCAAATTTATAGAGACTAAAAGCAGATGGTGGTGGCCAGGGGCTGAGGAAAGGAGAAATGGGGAGCTGTTATTTAATGGGGACCGAGTTTCAGTTTTGCAAGATGAGAAAGTTCCGAAGATGTTCCACAACAGTGTGAATATATTTAACACTACTGAGCTGTACATTTAAAAATGGTTAAAATGGCAAATTTTATGTTACATGCTTTTATGTTTATTTTTTTAAGTTTATTTATATATTTTGATAGAGAGAGGGAGAGAGAGAGTACAAGCAGGGGAGGAACAGAGAAAGAAGGAGAGAGAGAGAATCCCAAGCAGGCTCCTCACTGTCAGCATAGAGCCCGATATGGGGCTTGAACCCATGAACCATAGGATCATGACCTGAGCTGAAATCAAGAGTTGGCTGCTTAACCGACTGAGCCACCCAGGCGCCCCTACTACAACTTGTAAAGAAAACTTAAAAACGGGCACAAACAGTACTTTGATCTCTGAATAACCCCTTGAGCTAATTATTAAACCCACTTTACAGGCAAAAAAATTGAGGCTCAGGGAAGACGTGGCAACTAAGATGGATCAGCCAGGCTGCAGCCCAGAACCTAATCGATAAAGGCCCATCAAAACAGCTGCAGACATGGTGGCCGTCAATGACGGTTTCCGGTTATGTATTAACTCGTGAAATGTACATTGTTCACTCCCATCAAATTAAACAGCATTCGTAAGTGAGAATTAAAACAAACGCTTCTCACGAGACCCAGCCTGTCTCTGTTTGCTATTTTTGGCCTACGTATGCAATTGCAGCCAACTACACATTAAACAAAATATTGCGTGTTCTGTTTACTGGGAATATGTCACTTACTTTATTGTTGACTTACAGGCTGAATGAAAAGATGCAGGCTGATGTCTGAAACCTGCAACTAGCCCTGACCCACACGGGGGCAAGAAGTCCTAGTTCAATATTACACAACTCTACAGAAATTCAAACTTGCCCCTGGTCAATCTGACCTTGAGCTATAGGGTAAGTAACTGAGCTTTATACCACCCTACTACCTTTAGGCTCAAAATTCAGTACTCAAAACTCCTGTTTGAGGCCTTATCCTTCTCTTGCCTTCCTTCGGCCCTCCCTCTGCATCTGTTCATTCATTCAACATTCATTCATCAGACGTCTATTAACTGGTTACTAAGTCTCAGGCACCATTCTAGGCACTGGGCATGCATTAGCGGTGGGAGGAGAAAACAGACGCAGATCCTTGCCCTCTTGGAGCATTTGGAAAGAAGAAAAAGCATACTGGGAATTACACTGGTGGTCAGGCTGTGAGGGAGAGGCCTCACAAGAAGGTAAAAATCTCAGCAAGAACGTAAAGAGGGTGAGGGAGTGAGTCCAGCAGTGGCCAGGGCAATGGAATCCCAAACTGCGTTCAAACCAAGGCCAACACTCTAAGGCTGGGGAGAGTTTGGCACGTTCAAAAGGCAGAGTCAACAGCCGGAGAAGAGCCCTTGCTGATGATGCCAGAGGGGTGGAGCTATTGCAAGACATGAGCCCGCCCCTTCAACCTAGTCTCTGCTTCATCCCCGCAGGGTATTCAATCAGAGGGGCCAGAAGTCAGAGAGACCTGTACCAGTATTCCCTTTACACCTGCACCCACTTGGTGCCTTTGAGAAGTAGTTCCCTCCTACCTGTAAAATAAGCACTTTATGCAAGTGATGTCAGTTGATCTTTTGAAATGCTCTGTGACACAGGGACCAGTATTTCCACTGTGAAGGTTAAAAACTGAAGTGTGTAGGTTTCAAGAGGAGCTGTTCGCCTGGGAAATGGCTGACTCCGGATGTGAATTCTGGTCATCTGATCCCAAAACCTATGTCCTTCCTCACTACCCAGGAGCTGCACTCTATGTGTGTCAGAGGCTGGTACATAATAAGTACTCAATAAATGTGCTTCCCTGATGAGTTCCCTGAGGTTGTCTGCCTTCTTGGAAGATCTCCGAGTGCTGTCTGTTCCTCCACTCTTCATTGCTCGTGAGCGCCCTCTTATTTCCCAAATCAAGCCCAAGAGTGCTGAATGCTTCTCTACTGTCGATGCAGCGTGGCCTGGGGCAAGTCACGTCTTCGCTTGTACAAAACTGGGTTTGATGATGATGCCTGCCAGCTCTGATGGTGGACACACAAGAGAGAATCCCTGGAAGGTATTTCTCCCAGAGCCTCCAGCCTCTTAAGAGACACTTGACACTAGTTTTCATCATGCCTTCCAGAACTTGCTTTTTGCTTTCCTGGCTGGCCTCTAACCAGCAGTAGATTGAGCCAGCCCCACTACAAAGACGGGGATGCAGGGTGGGGCTGTGGGTTCTAACCCCCTGTAGCCTCCTCAGAAATTGCTGGCCACAGCACCAAATACATCTAATGGCTTAAGCAAGCATGTCTATTTGATACTTTTCATGTTTTAGCTACAAATGTGGTTGGGGCGGGGGGGAGGGGCAGGAAGGTGACTAACTCCACTGGGGCCAATTTAGACTGTTTATGTACTTCCAGTTTTCCTGGAGATAAAAGTTCACTAATCTTTACAATCTACAAAACTTTCCCTTTTAGGAAGATTAGTACAAATAGGGCTGTGGCGTTGCTCAGCTCCAGGAGGTATCGTTGCCAAGTGAGTCTACATGGGGCTGTGCAGCTGGTGACCCGAGCAACAAGAAGGACAGATGTGCACCCATCCCCCAGCTCCTGTGCATGTCGGCTGCTGGGAACTCAGCTACCACCTTCTCTGGAGAACGGTCTTTCCCAAAGGGAGCCTCAGCCAGGCCCGGGAGGCCAATGGAAGGAGGACAAAATGGTCAACACATAGACACTTTGGGTGAGTGTTAGAAATCACTTCCATTACCGGTGGTGGTGGTCCTTCATGACAGGCTGACCTGAGACATCATTAAAGCCTGGCTCCTGGTTCTAACTCAGGACTTTTCCACTGGATGACATTATGGGTCCGACCCAGCTCAGTCTCAAGTCTGTGATTTTGACCCACCCACTCTCTCAATCAAAATTCAGATGTAGTTCCCAAGTTGGCATTCTTTCCAGACTGAACAAAAGTTATGAGTCACGGAGAAAGGAGTCCAAGAAGAGACTCAGATTTCCAAATCTAAACCTCAGAAAAATAGAAGCAAAATGTTTTCTTTGGAGAACCCACATCCCTGCCCTGAAAAAAAAAATCTCAATTTCTAACTCTTTTTTTTTTTTTAATTTTTTTTTTTCAACGTTTATTTATTTTTGGGACAGAGAGAGACAGAGCATGAACGGGGGAGGGGCAGAGAGAGAGGGAGACACAGAATCGGAAACAGGCTCCAGGCTCCGAGCCATCAGCCCAGAGCCTGACGCGGGGCTCGAACTCACGGACCGCGAGATCGTGACCTGGCTGAAGTCGGACGCTTAACCGACTGCGCCACCCAGGCGCCCCTCAATTTCTAACTCTTAAAGCACAACCTGTCAAAATAGCTGGATTGGGCTGAGTATATTGCAGCTGTGACAAATTTCACAAAATGATTTAATATAATTTTAAACAATTCACATTTTAAATTATGTCAGTGACTCCAAAGACAGAACAGTCCTGTAGCAATATGCATCTATTTGTGTGTGAAATATGTCCTTATTTCCTTAAAAGAACGTTTGCAAAAGGATTTAACTCAGAATTACTTGAATTGATTTAATTCAACTATTTGGATTCTCAGCAAAGTGGCCACTCTCTATAAATCACCTTATAGCATTAAAAGATACTAAACAATGATAATGCTTATTAAGGCACAGCCCTATCTCAAGCAAATTCTTTTAACATGGGAAATATATTTTCTGTCTCTAAAGATAATAGTAAATGCTTGGAATTTTCTGTCATTGAACTAAAAGAATATTAGAGCCCCATCTGGTGGATTTGATGTTGATCCAGGAGATAAAATGAAATTTTTTACCAAGCCGTTTACTGAGCACTGCACTGTTACTGCTTTTAGGATTTGGATGTTGATCTCTGTGTCTTCATTTTCCATTCGGTGTGTATTTCCTTCTGTCTGAACGGTGGACTGTCCTTCCAGCATTGGCCCATCCCCTCTCTCTTGTCCTAGAGAAACAGAGAGTGATTAACACAGTTCTTTATATGTTAAACATTATATGGAGACTAACATTCCAAAAGGACATATTGTAACAAAGTAGAGAGGTTATATAATTTAAACACATAATTGGATCCCAGCATAAATTAAATATTACATGTGATGTGTGTGCCTTATAAATTATTGAATTTATAATATTAAAACATATTTTTAAAGTTTATTTATTTTGAGAGACAGAGAGAAAGTGGGAGGGGGCAGAGAGACAGGGAGAGAGAGAAAATCCCAAGCAGGCTCTGCACCGTCATTGCAGAGCCCCATGCAGGGCTTGAACTTACGGATTCTGCTATCGTGTACCTGAGCCAAAACCAAGAGTCAGACACTTAACCGACTGAGTCACCGAGAGGCCCCAAACACATACACATATTAAACTTCATATATACCTTGTAAGTATATATGAGATAGGATTGAGCAAAAGGAGGAGAAAAAGAGAGACACCACATTTATCTGGTTCCTGCAAGTATCAGCTGTGTAGCAAGATTTAACACTGGAGTTCTGCTAAGTGCAGCTTTTATAATATTTATAGCAGATACAGCACAGCTGTACCATCACGTTTTGGGGGATGCTTTGAATCTTGGGACCTCTGCTCAGTTCCAAGTGGCTCTCTACATGTCCGTTTCTCTTCCCTCTGGACCACTGGCTGGTTCTTTGTATTTACTCTGTATGTCCTTTCTCTACCACTCGACTTCTCTTGACTCACCATATCCACTACTCCCTCTTGACTTTACCTGGAATGCAGAATATCATGGGTTTCTCTTACCTCTTTCTTCATAATAACCTTTGGGTTTCAGCCAACTTTTCCTACATTTCAAAACTAAATTTTCAAAAGAGAGAAACTGATCAGCCAACCTGAGCGGGGGATGAGGGAAAATTTGGCCAGCCTTGAATGGCAGTCCTTGGGTCAAATTCCCATTCTTGGTCCATAAAAGGAGCAGGGTGGGAAGTGGGGATATGCTCATGCTGTGCCCACCAGCCTCCCTTCTCATCAGTGACTGTGGGCAGAGGATTCCCTCCAAAGGGGATTATGCACATGGTAGACATTCTGTGACCTGACTGTCCAACCAATACTTTCCTTCTCACAATTTACAGATCGGGACTCTGCATTGTCCATTAATTGCTTGTGGAGCCTGTGAGTTGAGTCAAACCCTACTCCTTCTAGTTGTATGGAGTAAAATAGAAGTTTTGAATCTGAAAATTAACACATATGATCTAGAGTTTCTGGTGACTTCTGTCAAGTTACAAAAGTTATGAGGCTCAAAGCCAAAACACCATCTAACTTTTCTACACTAAATAGTCTTTTTAAAAAACCATGGAACTACCAGAAATGGAAACATACATGATCCACTTAACTTCACCCAGTATCTCCTGAGTACACAGATGGCCATAGCACTGAGCTGGATGCCTGAAAAGAAGAAGAAAATTATCTGGGCTCCGCCTTCAAAATGTACACTCTATGATGGAGACTGATCGATCGGCATCTCCATTTTCAATTCGGTATTATCACCATTTGTTTTCCTTTTCTGTATATATTATGGGCAAAATAAGCTAAACAGAGCTGAATCCAATATGCTCAAAAAGTGTGTTGGGTATTCCAAAACGTCTTTGAAAACACCTTCCCTGGGAGTCTCAGGCATGCCTCACTCTGGTCCCATATGAAGGAGCTCAGTTCAGACATCATGCTATGAGGCACTTACATGCATAACAAAGCCCACTCATGAAGGGGAAAGGACTAGAAAAAGGGGAGGGAGACAAGAGACTCTTAGAACTCTCTAGCTCACCCCCTTTATTCTACAAATATAGAAACAGTGCTTCAGAGAAGGGAGCAGTTTGGGCTGAGGCCACGCACTGAACAGCAGAGTTGGGACCCATGCTTGCACAGGTGACACCAGTATTAAGGACAGTTGGAATATCTGACTCGGAGAAGAGGAGACGTCGCCAGACAGATCTCCAACGACCAGAAAGGCGGTCAAGGCAAAAGCATGGCAGCTTTTTCCTCCTCTCGTCACATATTCAGTCAACTCACACTTGCTCCCTCCTCGCGTCACACAAACAGCATAAGTGACGTAGGAAATGGTGAAAGAGGTTTTACACCGTGAGCTGCATCCGGCTTTGCCCGTGACTCGCGAAGTGCTTCTAGCCAGCTTGCCTTCTTCCGGCTCCAATTCTCTTAGTAAAGTCGACCTACTTTCGTTTTCTACTCTGTCCCCAGAGGTGTGTGAAAGTAAGGATTTGACTGTGGCGCAGTATTGCCACTTTTTAGTGAAAAGCAGGACACGTGAACAAAGAAATAGCGCCAGTATTCTCTATTATTTACCATCTTATTACCAAGGTTTTATCTAATGGGGGTTGTGCTGGTTCCTCATTGATGGCCTAGGCTCCAAATCCATCTTTCTCTGCCCTGCTTGGTAACAGTGGAACCGGACCCTGTGGACCGGACTCCTTTGCCAGTTAGCTTGATGCTTGTTTTTGCCAACAGGGGGCGCTGGCCGGGCGAAACAGGAGGCGGGGACTGTCCCCTCCTCTGCAGCGCTCACCTGGGCAGTTTCAGCCCAGTTGCACCCAGGCCCCCAGCGCGTGTCATCCATCACCGGCAGGACGCCTGTTTTGAGGCTACCTTCCCCGTCACCAAAGAGGACCTGATCCAAACTGGTGGAGGGCTGGGATCTCTTTTAAATTTCTTTTTTTTTTTTTTTTTCATGTTTGTTTCTTTTTGAGGGAGAGAGAGAGAGAGAGAGAGAGAGAGAGAGAGAGAGAGAAAGAGCAGGGGGAAGGGCAGAGAGAGAGAAGGAGACACAGAATCCAAAGCAGGCTCCAGGCTCTGAGCTGTCAGCACAGAGCCCAACATGGGGCTCGAACTCGCAAACCGCGAGATCATGAACTGAGATCATGACCCGAGCTGAAGTGTGAGGCTTAAAAGACTGAGATACCCAGGCTCCCCTCTTCTAAATTTCTAAGTTCTTTTCTTGTTCACATTCCCTCCATCACAGCTGTAGGTAGCTGCTTTCTGCGTTTGCTCTGTGTACCCCCTAGGACTTAATTTCAGCTAGTGAACCGCCTTCCACTAGGTAACACGTTCTTTATATTAAATTAAATTATATTAGGTAACACTTCTTTATATTAAATGTTATGGGTTTAAATGACTGGCACGGTTGCTGTCCCTTAGCTGAATATCTTTCAGTGTGACGCTGGCTCAAAATCCTTTTTCTGTCCTACCCTTTACCTCTGTGTAAAACTAACTGCATGTTTACTCATTCTTATTTCCAAAGCCCTGGAAAAACCTTACTCTATTTTTCATTCACAGGACCACCTACTCTGACCCAGAACCACATCGCCTCATACCTGGATGTGTCTCTACCTTTTTCTGGTGTCTCTCTTTCCATATACCTGACACACCATCGTAAAAGTAATCTTTTACCACGTTGCTTCCCATTCAAATCTCTTCAATGAAGTCTCCTTGAATGTAGAAGAATAATCAAACTTGGTAGCTGGATGTGACATAATACATGTACAGCCATGTCTTTGGGATCCATTATTCTGCCTAATACAGGAGGAAAAAATATATATATATTATAACCCATATAAATACTAACCCATGAATATAAATATAATATATAATTTATATATTATACATATTATATATTTAATGTAATTTTATTGTATATGTTATATATAATATATAGCATATTTTATTATATATATTATAATGTATATATTATATATAGATTCACACAGTTGTCATGGGTAGCAAGTCCCAAATCTGTAGGGCAGGCCAACAGTCTGAAACTCTCAGGCTGAAGTTGATTGATACTGCAATCGTGAGGCAGCATTTCTTCTCCAGGGAAACCTCAGCGTTTTCAATTGATTGGGTGAGGCCCCACCCAAATTATCTGAGGTAATCGTAAGATCAACTGATTCTAGATGTTAACCACATCCACAAAATACCTTCACAGCAACACCTTGAATAGTGTTTTTTTTTTAATATAATTTATTGACAACTTGGTTTCCATACAACACCCAGTGCTCATCCCAGCAGGTGCCCTCCTCAAGGCCCATCACCCACTTTCCCCTCTCCCCCACCCCCCACCAGCCCTCAGTATCCAAGAGTCTGTTATGGTTTCCCTCCCTCCCTCTCTCTCTGTAACGTTTGTTTTCCCCTTTCCCTCGAATAGTGTTTTGATTAAATAACAGGGTACTATAGCCAGGCCAAGCTGACACATAAAACTAACCATCACACCCGTGGCAAGGAAGAATTAAGGTTTCAGATGGAATCAAGGCTGTTAATCAGCTAACCTAAAAATAAGGAAATTATCCTGGATAATATAGATGGTATCATTAAATGTGGAAGAGGGAGGCAGAAAAGTCAGCGTTGGAATGAATGATTTCAGAATGACGCCAGAAGACATTGCTGGCCTTGATGACATCAGGAGCCATAGTCAGAAAATGTAAGAAACTTCTAGAAGCTTGAAAAGGCAAGAAAATGGATTCTCCCCTAAAGTCTCCAGAATATGATGCAGCACTGCTGCGACCTTGATTCTAGCCCAGTGAGACTCATTTCAGACTTCTGACCTCCAGGACTATGAGACAATAAATCCGTGTTGTTTTAAGGCACTAAGTTCTTGGCACTCTTACAGCCCCAAAAGAAAACTAATACCGTGAATAAAGCCTTTAAGTAATCCAATACCAACCCACCTTTCAAATATTATTTCTCACTTTTCAAGCGTATGCCCTTACTAGTTAGGTCTCCTTACTAACCCATGAATATAAATGATATTGTATAAAGCCCCCAAATTCTAGGACGCCCCACCCAAACTATTTTTCAAATTCATCGTTATCTGAGGAGCGAAACCAGAGCATTCCAATGTGTGGGGATTTTTATGTTGAACTCATTGGACTTAGTACTTTGACAAAAGGTCATTGCCTTATGACACATCTTTCTTATCATTGTTTTGCTGTGTGCTTTACCACATGCAATTCTTTACTCTTCTGACAATACGTCTTTTCTGCTCAGGAGCGTAAAACCCACCAGAGCTGGTATTTTGTGTTAAACTCCTTTATATCCCCAACACCCAGCAAAATAAGTCATGCATAGCACACACACAGACGTGGCCAGAGACAGCGCAAACGTCAAGGACTAAAGTGTACTAAGATAGTTAACTGCCTACTTTATACTTTTATCCATAAAGCAGAATAATGAGGGTCGGTTTGTCCTGGAAGATGTATAGAATGAAGCCATAGTAATCAAAACAGAATGGTATCCATTTGCATTGTGTGTTTGTAGTTCAGTCATTCCTGTTGCCACAGAGGATTCCATTGTATGAACATACCACATTTGATTTATCCATCCTACCGTTGGTGGACATCAGGATTGCTGCTCACTGTGGATTACACACAGTCATCTGAGAACACTGTCTTATACGTCTTTTGGTGAACCTATGTATTCATTTCTGTTGCGACTGTATCTGGTAAGGGTCATTTTAATTTAGAAATTCTACCTATAAAAACAACTCTGAATATTCTCAAGGAAGCTGGTATTTTTAAATTCTGAGTTCCAGATTCAAACTTTCAGGAAGAGTCCTTTACCACCTTCCCTTATCTGAAAAGTAAACAGATTTCTGTGGAACAGAGGGTCCCAAACATTGAAATGTATCCCAAGTATCAATAGCACAGGAAGTGTAGTAGAAAAAAATATTAGCACTTAGGTGATTTGTACCCTAGGTGCAGCACTGTGAGTTTTATTTTGGGGAGTATTCAAATCCTGGCTTTCTTAATATACTTTAATCTCTATGGAAAATTAATTCTGGCAGCCAGAACCCAAACCCAAGCAGCTTTTGCCTCAGTTCAGTCCAAATTCATTCTCGAGAGGGCTAGTCAATTGAAGGCTGAATTGAAGGAACATAAAAATAAGATTCTGCCGGTTGTCAGTGGTCCATCTGCACTTTTCCTTCCCAGGGCACACCAACCAAGAGCAAGGACCGTTAAGGGATGTGGGTAACAACAACGACGAACACCAAAAATCGTCTTTGCCGGAAGTACAACATGGTACCGCCAGTATGGACGAGAGTCAAGGGGTTTCTTATGAAGCTAAACATAGTCTTACCATATGCTTCAGCAGTCGTGCTCCTTGGTATTTATCCAAATGAATTTAAAATGTATGTCCACACGAACACCTGCACATAAATGTTTACAGCAGCCTTATTCATAACTGCCAAAACTTGGAAGCAACCAAGAAGTCCTTCAGTAGGTGAGTGGATCAAAACCTATGGTACTTCTATACACAATGGAATATTATTAGATAAAAAGAAATGAGCCATGAGCCACGAGATACCATTATGGCTACTATTTAAAAAAAGTATTTTACCAGAAAATAACAAGTGTTTGTAAGGATGCAGAAGATTGGAACATTTGTTTACTGTTTGTGGCTGTGTAAAGTGGTGCAGAACTATGGAAAATAGCGTGGTGGTTCCTTTCAAAATTAAATATAGGGGCAGCTGGGTGGCTCAGTCAGTTAAGCGTCAACTTCAGCTCACGTCATGATCTCATAGTTTGTGAGTGAGTTCGAGCCCCGCGTCGGGCTCTGTGCTGACAGCTCAGAGCCTGGAGCCTGCTTTGGACTCTGTGTCTCCGTCTCTCTCTGTCTCTCTCCCATTCATGTTATGTCTCTCTCTCTCTCAAAAATAAACATTTAAAAATTTTTTTAGGGGCGCCTGGGTGGTGCAGTCGGTTAAGCGTCCGACTTCAGCCAGGTCACGACCTTGCGGTCCGTGAGTTCGAGCCCCGCGTCAGGCTCTGGGCTGCTGGCTCGGAGCCTGGAGCCTGTTTCCGATTCTGTGTCTCCCTCTCTCTCTGCCCCTCCCCCGTTCATGCTCTGTCTCTCTCTGTCCCAAAATAAATAAAAAAACGTTGAAAAATTTTTTTAAAACTTAAAAAAATAAAAATAAGACTACAATATGACCCAGCATCAGGGTCTTAAGGAAATATTTTCATATTCATGTATATAGCATTTTTCACATTAGCCAAAGGATGGGAGCCACCCAAGCACCCATGGGCAGGTGAATAAACATTCCGACAACATGCGGCATAACCATAGGGTAGAACATCATTCAGTCTGCAAAAGGAAGAAGATTGTGACACACGCTATGACACGGATGAACCTTGAGGACATCAGGCTAAGTGAACTAAGCCAGACACAAAAGGACAAATACTCTGGTTCCACCTACATGAAGTGCATAGAGTAGTCCAATTAATAGAGAGAGAAAGTAGGGTGGTGCTTGCCAGGCTGATGAGGAGTGGGGAATGGGGAGTTCTAGTTCCATGGGTACAGAGTTTTAGTTTTGTAAAATAAAAAAGGGGAGAGGGATGGTGGTGATGTTTGTGTAACAATGAGAATGTACTTAATACCACTAACATACTTAATACCATTAATGGCAGTGAAACTATTAGCCTGTATGATGTTATAATGGCAGACACATCGTGTTACACAGTGGTTTTAACCCGCGGAGCTCTATAACACAAAAAGTGAACTCCAATGTAAACTATAGACTTTCATTAATGATAATGTATAAATACTTGTTCATCAGTTGTAATGAATGAACCACGGTGTCTCAGTCAGTTCCGGCTTGACAAAATACCACAGACTGAGTGGTTTATAAACAACAGAAATTTATTGCTCACTGTTCTGGAAGCTGAAAGTCCCAGATCATTGTGCCACCACGGTCTGGTAAGGGCCTTCTTCTGGTTGCAGACTTCTGGTTGTATCTTTGCAGGGTAGAAGGGGACAGGGATCTCTCTGGGGCCTCTTTCATAAGGGCATTTCATCCAACCCTTCATGACAATCAGTCACCTCCTAAAGTCTCCATCTTCTGCTTCCATCACCTTGGGCATCAGGTTTTCAACATATGAATTTCAGGGGGGGTGGCCACAAACTTTCAGACCACAGTACACACCAATGCAATAATTCCTATTAATAGGGAAATTGTTGATTGGGGGATGAGTTTACACAGAAACTCCCTATAATTTCTGAGCTATCTCTCTGTAACCTAAAACTGCTCTTAAAAAATTAAGTTTATTATTATTTTTTTAAGTCTTTCAACCTGTGTCCCAACCAGAGGAATCCTGGAAATGGGAGCTTTCCAAAGCTTCTTCCTTCTTTGGGCAGTCAGGTCACTGCTCTTTTAGTGGTCACTAGAGCCCCCCTCACGACCCCTGGTGCCTTTGCCCTGCCAACCCCAGCTGCCTCTGGCCCTCATATTGGCCCAGCACCGACTGACCTCGCCTCGACTCTGTCTGAACTATTATTATTATTTTTTTAACGTTTATTTATTTTTGAGACAGAGAGAGACAGAGCATGAACGGGGGAGGGTCAGAGAGAGAGAGGGAGACACAGAATCGGAAACAGGCTCCAGGCCCTGAGCTCTCAGCACAGAGCCCGACTCGGGGCTTGAACTCACGAACCCTGAGATCATGACCTGAGCCGAAGTCGGACGCTTAACCGGCTGAGCCACCCAGGTGCCCCGACTCTGTCTGAATTATAATGCTGTCATGCGGGCAACCCTACCCCCATGTCCACGGCTGCCACCCTGGCCACTGACAATGATTCCCTCCCACCAAGAATACAATAATAATAGTGACTGAATGGGAGGCCCTAATTTCCTACTGAAGTCTTTGATACTCTTTTATTAGGGTTTAGCCATTAACAAGCTACCCTTGAGATGAACTACGCTGTCATATGAGTGATGCTAAACAGAATCACAGACAAAATATCCCTTTGTGCCGGCACTAAGGCAATGATCGAGGAGGAAAATTAGGCCCTCTACTTTCTTCCTATCCCTGATATCTCCCGGTCGCCAAACACGCGGCAGGTCTAATGTCTCAATGACAAGGTCCTGAGCGCTTCATAGTTAGCACTTCAAAGCCCTTGAAACTGTTTTTCCTTTGGGGATCATTGATTCTACATGAAAGAGACTCCTAAAGACTCTGCCCTAGTATTCCAGGGTGTTCCGGCACTAGGATTCCCAACTGCTGGTCTGTGGCAAGGCTCTTGTAATTCCACAGCAAAACAAGAAAAACAAAGATTGTGCAATGCGTTTTTTCACAAAGCCAAACCTCAAATGTGAAAGATTGCCTTTTGTTGGAGATTAAATCCGCCCTCCATGTAGGGAGAGGTAAGGGGAGTTAAATGCCAGTTTGTTAATGAAATGATGGTGACAGAAGACGAAAGTCACTTTTTAAAAGGCCTCATTTAGCTAAATAGAAAGTCATCAAGCTTCTGTTTGTCCCCAAAGTGTTGTTTTTTTGTTTTTTTTTTTTTTTTTTTTTTTTTTTTTTTTTTGGAATTCTTCTGATCCATAAAGAATCTGAAAGTCTGGGGATTCACAGTCCTGGATGAGTAACTGATCACCTTTCTTCCTCCAAGAGTCTGAATGTATAGGGGAAAAAACTGGATATTTGAAATCACTGCCTAAGCCGGAAATTAGATACAACCAAAAGGTTCCAGCACCTCCCTCTTGCACCAAATCTTCTACAGAGCTGCTCACCCAGACAGACTTTTCTGTGCTTCTTCCAGTCCTCTCCTTGTTGACTAAAAACCGGCAACAGAAGGAAGGAGCTTGAGACCCATAGTAATGACTCATTCATCTCCTGGACAATCAGATGCTTAAAAGTAAGGTTTCTCTGTAGCCCACCTCACAGTTAGATTCAGTGCCCATTCAGAACCTTACAAACCAGGCCTGAAATACCGAATCAGATCACCAAAGGTCTGTCATAGAAATAACCTACTTCTCATAGCATAGCACCCTGCAGGCTTAGTGTGGCTTTAAATATCATAGCTTGTACAAGATCTGCTCGTCCCTGTGGAACTTTAGGAAGATTGGGCTGAGACTATTTTCCCGAAAGACCATCTCACAGGGCTTGAGGGGAGAACATTACCCCTACTTGGAAGACAAGGGTTCATTTGCTTCAGAAGAATCCCCTGTGGGCCACTCAGCTAGCAATTGCCTTTTTTTGTAATCCAAAAAGTAGACTAACTCAATTTTATTAGTCACTAGCCAAGACTTTTGGTCATTAGTCATTAACCAAGATTTATATTAAAATTGGCATCATGGAAAATGTTGGCTTGCCTAAGATAAAAGGAAATTTCTTCACCCATATCCGTGTTCAAATTGGTTCATTATTTCTCTCCGGCTTTGTGTATGATTCATTCAGTGAACTTGGATCCCTTTCTTAGTAACCTTGAAAACAGAAGGGAGGTTGCTATTAATTAATATAACCATTGTAGAGACAGGGAAATGGAAACAGAGAAGTGATCCCCTCAGTGAACTGACAGACCAGCTGGAGAAAATATCCCTTCACCCATCAGCAGAGCATCTTTCCTGCAAGGAACTTCCCCAGAGACCATGCTGTCTCTTAGAATAAAGCCCTAAGGAAGTAAATATGTGATTTTAATGTAAACGTAATCTCCCTCTTTCTAAGATTCTCTATCATATCAGTGTCCATCTAAGTCCTGTATTTGCTCAAATGATATAATGAATAGCAGAGGTTTTCAACTGTACTGCATAGAGAAGTTCTCATATAGAGGGGAAGAAGGTGTAGGAACAGTTGGGGGTATTGCAAAGGTTGAAATTTTCAACCTCGTTCAACCAGAGGAAACCCACCTTTATATTTTCTTACATCCTGCATACCCATGTAGTGTTTCATTTCAAGAAAAAACTCATGCCTTTTTTTGTAAGTTTGCAAATCACTCATAAATATGAAAGTGTTTTACAAACTATAAGGTACTATGCAAATATAGATATAGATTTTTCTACTATATACACACAAAGAGAATGAAATCTGCTCATTAGCAGGGATGGGCAGACCAACATTCACTGAATATCCATCTTACAGATGAGAAAAATGAGGTAAATTCACACATCTAGGAACATTTGAGAACGACCAATTCAACAGCCTGCATTTTTTATGTCTTCATCAATTTCTCTAACCTTTCAGCCAATGCATGTGCCCAGCCTCTCAGAAAATTCAGCTCCACCCCTCCTGCTTCCAAAACATCCTCAGGGGCTCAGTACAAGTTGAGGTCTGTCATTTCAGCTTTTACTGCTGTTAGTAGTGTTGTGACACTGCAGGGGAGGGAAAATAATTCTCCCTCTACCCTTCCAAGTTCTTCTCTGAGACCCTATAATAAAAGACAGATTAACAAGAGATAAAGAAACAGAAGTTTATTATCACATAACATCATATAAAGATGGGAAAGAGCCAGGGGAAAATGAGTAACTCCTCAAGGTGGCTTAGAATTCAGGCTTAAATACCATCTTTATGATAGGGAGAGGGGAGGGAGATGCAAGGCCTCTTCGGGGAGAGGAAATGATTTTTAGGAAAGACGAGGGGGACCTTAGAGGAAAAGATGGGAGGTACCATAGTTTGTGACAAAGTCTGTCTGGGTTTAGGGTCGATGTCTACTCTGCCTTCCTGTGACAAGAGTCAATCTTTCCTGGTTGAGGAAATTCTCAGAGAACCCATCCATGACAATCGAGCTCTTTTTGGAGGAGCTGAAGCTTCTCCCTGCATTTGCTGTTTTTCAAGTGCCTACAGCTCAGAATAATCTAGACCAATGAGGCATATTTCAAGGAGGCATGTCCTGAGCTCCTACAGGCATATTTTGGGGTGTCATATTCTGCAACCCTCCAACACCAACTGTCAAGTACATGTTTTTAAATTAGTTTTAGAAAACACTTACTGTTTCTTTCCTGAAACAATACACGACCATTTTGTATAATGTATTCCTGAATCCTTCAATAGCGACAGCCCATTAAGCTGGCCCTCCGTGGTGTGTACTGGCCCCACCGCAGATGAAATAGCCGAAAGTTCCAATCTCTAAAAGTGCTTTATTCAGTCTGCATGGCATTTTCCTTTTCTTCAGCGGCTAGAGCCCATATAGATGCAACCGTCCACTGCTTGAAAAATGATTGTCATCTTTCTCAATAATTCTGATGAGGAGCCCTATTTTTAACTCCAATCTAAAATACATTAGGGGAGCCATCTAGCGTTTTGAAGTTGGCATTTAGGAGTTATATAGAACATCCCTCCTCCCTAAATTTGATTTACCATCTGTGTTCATTCTCAGTGTTCTGAAGCATCAACACAGGGTATATATTTCATTTGGGGGAGAAATAAGATTAAAAACAAGAGCTCTTTCAGCTGCCTCTCTCCTGATTCCCTGGTATTTTGGAACAAGGAACTTAGCTTCCGATTCCTACCAGTTCCTTCTTGGGGACTGGGTACAGCAAGGTAACACAGAAACAGTCAGTCCACTTGAAATAAATACACTACATTTCAGAAGCCTCCTAAACAGGAAACCTGGATTATAATTAGATCTTTTCCTACACCAAAATAGGGCCAAACTTGGATATAGGCAGTGCAGGTAACAGTCTACTTGATGAAATTCCAGGAACGTCAGGAAAGGTCCCCAAATAGCTTCCTCTACCTTCTGTTTCATGCTTACTAATTTCATAGCAGCTCTATTGGGATGTAACTGACATAGTATAAACTGCATATATTTAATAAACTGTACAAGCCCATTAGTTTCAGCACATGCGCACACAAAAACCCAACACCTCAATCAAAATAATGAGTATTTAATTACCCCCAAAATGTCATCATGCCCCTTGGAAATCCATCTCTCATCTTCTCCTCCCCTTTCTCATCTCCAGGTAACCACTGCCCTGCTTCCTGTCATTATATATTGCTTGGCATTTTCTAGAATTTTATAAAAACGAACTCATATAGTATGTACTCTTGTCTGGCTTTTTCGCTCAGCCTAGTGATTTTGAAATCCTTCCATATTGTTACGTGTATCAATATTTTTTTTGCTTTTTGTTGATACATACTGTTCCATTATAGGGATATGGCACAATCTGTTGATCCATTCACCTTTTGAAGGAGATTTGGATTATTTCCGATATTGGGAATATATAAATAAATAAATAATAAATAAATAAAGCTGCTGCAAATGTATTTGTATAAGTCTTTGTACAGACACCTACTTTCTTTTCTCATAGGTAAATTCCCAGCAATGGAATTACGGTTTGTGTGGTTGGTATTTGTATAACTGCCTGTTTTCCAAATGGCACCGTTTTGCATCCCCACCACCAAGGTATGCATTTCAGTTGCTCCAAATCCTTGCCAACACTGGTATTTTCAGTGTTTGGATAAGACCTGATTTTATCTCTTCCTTTTCCATCCCTTGACCTTTTATTTCTTTTCCTAGCCTTGTTTTACTCACTAGACCCTCCAACAGGATGCTGAATAAAGGCAGTGAGAGAGGATATCATTGCCGTGTTCCTCATCTTAGGGGGGAAGCATTCACTCTTTCACCATTAAGTATGACATTAACTACAGGTTTTTCAAAATGTCCCCCATCAGGAAGACAACGTTCCCTTCAATTCCTAGTTTCTAAGAGTTTTGATCAAGAAAAAATACTGCATCTTGTCACATGCCTTTTTCTCTACCTATTGAAATGGCTACACAATTCCTTTCTTTTTAATAGATCTTATTTTTTTAAGGGCAATTTTAGGTTCACATGAAAATTGAGTGGAAGATACACAGATTCTCCATTTTCTTTTTATTCTGGTTATATGATTAATTGATCTTCAAATATGAAACCAATGTCACCCTCCGGGGATAAGCCCCACTTGGTCACAGTGCATTATCCCTTTAATACCATGGTGGAATGGCCTTGCTAAAATGTTGTTCAGAATGAAGCACCTGAACAAATTTTGATGAAAAATGTGGAAGAAAACTTGACAGTTCTAGGTGAGCAAACACAGCATCAAGGGATAAACGAAATGAAAAAGACATTACCTATTTTGAACTTTTGACAAGGCAATCCTACCCAAAGGCTAATGGTTTGAGAATTCCCATCAGTTTTCCCACCAGATTGTCCAGATTGAAAATGCTAAACTGTACATTCTGAGCATTCATCTTTGCACTTAAAAGACCCAAGAATCAAATAAGGTGAAGAGAATGTCAGACCATAGCTTTCTTATGGATATAACTAGTTAGTTCAAAAATCAGCTAATTCCAAAAAGCCGTCAAGCCATTGCTGTTACTACATTGGCTAAACAAATGGTTATTTGAATGTGTATTCTCTTTTCATTTTTTCAGCTATTATTTTTAGTATCATGTAGGCCTCTTACTTTTTCAGAGACCAGATCAAATTTGTAATAGAAATACAACAAAGTTAAAACTAAAGGAAATTTTACCAAACATCTTCCTATAAACAGTATTGTTTATTCATCAGGAAGTTTTAAAATAAACTCTTTTTGCTATAAATCATAGAGATTTGCAAAGAAAGCCAATAAATACAAAGCCTCCTTCTCTCTTACCATGCCTTTAACCCACTCCCACTCTTCCATCTGCCTGGACTCCAACACACAGCACAGGAAGAGATTGGAAACCCACCAATTCCATGGTCTTGGCAAGACTTCCATCAACCAAAGGTTCCAGACTTAAGAATTAATGTTCCTAAATCGTGATGACATAGTAACATATTACCGAGAGTTGGGGGCATGAAGGAACCATTGTAAGTAGAAAGTCTTGGGATCGTTTTTCTGCAAACATGTGCTTGCCAAGAAGAAATTTGACCAAAGAACAGTTTTCTCTAGACCAACTAATTTCTTCAAGGAGACATGTATTTTCCAGTGGGCACATCTCTAGTAAGCCTCAATCTCTCTTTTCTTCAATTCCCTCTCCCTATCACCCTTCTGTCCCCTCTCCTTTCTCTGTCACTTATTCCTCTCTCACTCTCTCTCTGTTTTTCTCTTTCTCCTTCCATGTTTTAAATAATAGGAGCAAGGATTCTTGATCTGACTCTGGTTCCAGTTCTCACTTAGTTACTTTTTAGTAAAGTGACCTCAGCCACTTAATTTCTCCACTTCTCTGTGCCTCAGTTTCCTCATCTGCACTAGAACATTAAGAGAATTAAGTGAGTTAATATATAAAAACATTTAAAATAAGCCCTGGCACTGAGTTAGTTCTCCATAAGAATTAACCATCATCATCATCATCATCATCATCATCATCTAAGTGGGAAACATTTACTCTCCTGGAAGAGTGGAAAGGGAGAAGACTTTCACCTTTTCTGCATTCCTCTTGCACTCAGCTTCTGGTCTGACCACTTCCAGGTGTTAAGTTCAAATTTGAGATCCCCTAGAAGAGATTGCTGAGTAGCCTTAAGAAGCCAGCCAGCAAGTCTCCAAGAACAGAGCACAGCAAAGACCAGCTTGTCAAGACTATACAAAGAGAATCAACCCAGATCTGCTGCAAACATTCTGTCACCTTGTACAGTCCTTTTACTAACTGTATTACGGAGTGTATCACCAGGGTCAGAAAGCAAAGGCACCCCTTCTCCCCATCCTATGGACGCCTTTTCTCCACTTTTCCTCTTCCCTTCCCACCCTCATTTCCTTTCCCTTTCTTCTCCCACCCTGTCTTCAGCAACACTTCCCACTGCTGCTGACATCTAGGACAAAATGCTAGAGCCACTAAAGTAGATAACACCTTTCCAGCCAGACCCTCTTTCTCATTTGATGGGCAGATGTCTTATTTACATAAAGCTATTTGCTCAATTTCCTACAGAGAAGTCGTCTAATTTTGAATTTAAAAAAAAAGAAAAAAGAAAGAGGGGAGGGTAAAGGGAAAAAAGAAAAACTTATCTATCGTCCTACCACCAATATTTTGGCATATTTTCTAACATTTTCCTATGCATAGATTTTTATATTCCCAGGGAATATCATATATTTCCACTGTGTTATAATACCACAGTTTAAATCTTTTTTACTTAGCCTTATTTCTTAAGCATTTTCCATAATAGTATATATGCATCACAAATAAATTTGTCGTAAACATTTGACATCCCTTACAATGCTTATGCCAAAGCTTACTTTATCTGTTCCCTATTACTGAGCATTTCTCTTATTTCCAGTTTTTCACTATTATCTTTAGCACTGCAATGTACACCTTTGTGCTTTCAGCCTTTGACATATTTAGACGTATTTATTTGGGATCCCATAAATTAAATCTGTCAAAGAGTATCAACATTTCTAAGCTACGTGTTTCCAAAACGTTCTCCAAAAAACCATACTGAAATTCCATTAATTCATTTAACAAAGTTTTATTCCGCATCTACTATATGCAGGCACTATCTAGAGTCTGGGAATAACAGTTAAAAAGGCGGACTTGAATTTTCCTTTACTTTCAGCCATCCTCAAGAACATTTTCCCACTGCACCCAGGACTGAGCCAGCCCTTACCGAGCCGAGTTGATGGCAGTAGGTGCTTAATATGCACTGATGGCTCCTATAGGTAAGTGTGTTCATAGAGCTGGTCATATGCATTCAAAAATGTTTACTTTGTGAGGCTCCTGGGAGGCTCAGTTGGTTAAGCGTCCAACTTTGGCTCAGGTCATGATCTCGCAGTCTGTGAGTTCGAGCCCCGTGTGGGGCTCTGTGCTGACAGCTCGGACGGAGCCTGGAGCCTGCTTCGGATTCTGTGTCTCCCTCTCTCTCTCTGCCCCTCCCGCACTTGTGTCTGTCTCTCTCAAAAAATGAACATTGAAACAAAAATTTTAATGTTTACTTTGTAACAACCCTATAAATAGGTATTATAATAACCCTTTTATATAGATAAGAAAAAAAGAGCAGGGCCCAAACCAGGTCTGTTGGCTTTCAGATCTCATTCTTTAACCGTTATATATACTACACTGCTTCCCATTTTGCAGCTTTATGTCTTAGGAAATGGCCCTTAATTTCCCATTTTTCAGTGGATCCTTTGTTATTGGTCAGTTCTTGAGTTCCTCAGCTCCTGGAATCTTCTCTTCCTCTCCAATTCAACTACCACGTCATGGTTCTTCACTTCAGACAATCTCTTATCAACCTCCTAAATCCTTTGCTTTCATTGCACGTCAACCACTCAGCAGATCTCAACCCTGAAAACAGCCAGACTAATGTCAAACCCCACTCCCCAAACATTTTGGATTTCCTGAATTCACCATCTTCCGTCTCACGTCTGGATCTCTGAGCACCATATCATTTCCACCTGAATCACTCCTTCCTCCACCTCTTTGTCCAGCTAACTCTTACTTCTTCTTCATATCTGGGCTTACGAGTCACGTCCTCCAGGAAGCCCTAGAATCTCTCCTATGTGTTCCCACAGCTACCAGAACACGTATTACACTGACAGGTAATTTCTGGTCTAATGGTCTCCTTTGCTATAGTATAAAGTCAATGGGGACAGGGATCCTGGGTTTCTTGCTTGCTGCTGTACCCCACGCCTAGCCCAGGACCTGGCAACTCTTAGGTCTCTAATGCTAATAAAATGAATGAATATTCTAAAAATCGTCCCTCATGGAGTTGCTCCGCCAGTAATAACGAATAATCTCTTGTACTCTACACTTTAAATGTCTCGGGTGGTTTCCTTCTTTATGGGTTTAAAACTATGTATGAGGGTATGTGTCTGTTCTTGTTTTCTTCAATCTGCAGACGTCAGTTGAATATCTACATTATCTAACCTGATGGAACCACACTTTGGACCGATGGCATTAATTAATGCCTTTTTATCAACAACTATGGATATTAAACAAGAAACTATGAAATTTGAAATGTTTCAGTGAGTCTATCTGGTGTCTATATGTTCTCTCTCTCTCTCTTTTTTTATTTTTTAGGGTGGTAAAATACACGTAACAAAATTTACCATTTTAATCATATTTTAAGCGTATAGTTCAGTAATGTTAAGAACATTTAGGGGCGCTTGGGTGGCTCAGTCGGTTAAGTGTCCGACTTCGGCTCAGGTTATGATCTCACAGTTCATGAGTTCCAGCCCCGCATCGGGCTCTGTGCTGACAGCTCGGAGCCTGGAGCCTGCTTCAGATTCTGTGTCTCCCTCTCTCTCTCTGCCCCTCCCCCACTCGCACTCTGTCTCTCTCTCTCTTCCAAAAATAAACAAACATTTTTTTAAAAATTAAAAAAAAAAAGAACATTTACATTGCTACGCAACTAATCCCCAAAACTCTTGTGTCTTCTCATTTTTGTAGTAATCCTGAAGCACTAGAAACACTTGTGTAAATGCCTCTTCCCTAGAATAGGAGTGTCTAGATTTTTCAAATTCAAAAACATTTTCTTAATATGAAAAAAGTTCACAGAACCCCACAGGATAATAGCCATGCCCTTGACACATGCAAAAATAAACTGTTAATTCAACACTTAGAGCGACATGCATTTTGGTAATCATAACAAAATCTTCCCTTAAGTTCAGTAGACAAGGTTTGGATTTGCTCCCATGATGACTCCTTTTAATCCCCCAAGTCATAGGGGTGGGCTTTTGACAGCCACATTGTACGGAAGTAGCCACAAACCATGGACCCAGGAGTGGCCACCTGACTCAAACTGAGTGAATCAAATTCCTTCACCAAGAATTAAAACTTAGCAGAAAGACAGTGATAGATATTAATTGGTTGATTGATGATTGATTGATTCTGTCTTTCCATGTAACCAAACTGTAAGATAAATTCAGAAACAGTGGATGATCACAATCTATAAGTTCATCTGTGCCACAGTTCTATGAGAGGGCAATTATTCCCATGTTACAGGTGGCAAAACTGAGGCTTGGAGAGGTTTTTAAGCCTTGAAGCCAGGCACTAGCTGTTTCTCAATATGGCTTTTTTACATAACAGAACACTCTTGCAACTGGGCTGTCATTGGAAGTTCCTTTGTCTTTCCATCAAACTGTCAGCTCCTTGAGATTTCAGTGTTCCGCTCCATGGGTGCCCAATAAATGTTTATTCCATAAGTGAGTGAAATGATACCTAGTACCATGTGAGGTTACAAGGAGTAATAGAAACGTGGCCCACAGGAAACCTACCTAACTTTCCCAAGAGTTGGAGAAATGCAATTAATGTGTCTGAAACACACCAAGACAATGTCGCGTTTAGCATCTATCTTACAAGAATCTGCAGAAGGAAAATGACTGATGTGTTTCGCGTCCACCCAATCCAAGTATGATTAGGGAGATAAAGCCGTGACAGAAGTCTTCTTTTAAGGGCACTCCAAAGCAAAGGCAGACCAAATGGTGTTTTAATTGTCTGGGTGTTTTTATTCAAACACTGTGATTAACATTACTTGAAATGTGACTTCTGGGCTCATAAACTTTATGCGTACCTGCCGTCAAAGTTTTTGAGGGGCTATTAGTTTCACTATGTTCCACTCCACAGTAATCGCATGATATTAAAGAAAGTAATGAGTTACTTTTCAGTTGTTGGAAAATATAAAAGGCTGTTGAAGTGAGATCTAAGTGATTTATGCATAGGATCCAAAGATGCTTTGGTCTTTGAGAATATTTTACATGTAAATTTAATCTCCCTTCAACACATGTTTAAGTTATGCCTCAACCTATTTTTAACACAGTCAAAATCCTAATGGCTCTCAAAAATTCGAAAACATAATCATTCAGGACCTCAACTCAAACTCTGTATGAAATATTGATTTTCACGAATCTGTCAGAATTGACAGCCTCCACATCCTGGAGAGATAAATTAGAAAACTTTACTTGCTTATAAGGCCAGGGAGAAATTTTTCTCTAGTGTTATTGATGGATGTCCCAATCTGTCTTCAGATCAAGCAGACAAGTTTCCAATTTATTCATAGAACACATTTCACACCTCCTCTGTGTCATAAGTTGAATATTCTTCCTACGACATATTGTATCAAAATGCATAACTGAAATTGGTTCTGTTATAAATTGTTTAAAAATAACAAAGTTCTGAAATCCAACTAGTACTTACTGTGAACAACACATTTCTGTCATTTTAGCCACCAAGTTTGTGATGCTTTGTTACTACTGCCCTAGAAAATGAATACAGCAGGCCAGTTGTCTTGTAGAATATTCCACAGTGTAGATTTGAAAGTGTTTTCTTTGTGATGTTGTTTAACTTGCCCCTCTTTCTCCTATATTTCCTATAACTTGCAAGTTACATCTAAAGGCTCAAGTGAAATTATTTATTTTTGCGACAGAGAGAGACAGAGCATGAACGGGGGAGGGGCAGAGAGAGAGGGAGACACAGAATGGAAGCAGGCTCCAGGCTCTGAGCCATCAGCCCAGAGCCCGACACGGGGCTTGAACTCACGGACCGCGAGATCGTGACCTGACCTGAAGTCGGACGCTCAACCGACTGAGCCACCCAGGTGCCCTTAAAGGCTCAACTGAAATTAAACCAAAGATTTTTGCTGAGACTCTTTCATGGATACTTCTGTGTGCCTCATACCGTATCACGTCAAAGGCACATGATGTCAGGTGGTCCCTCCGTGGTGATACTAAGTTGGATCTCATGGTTAAGGTAGGAAAATGTGTCTTTAACGACCTAAAAGTTGTTTGGCCGCTTCATGAACACCATCCAGGTGGTAAGAGGAATGGAGAAGCAGACCACGGCACGTGTATTTCCATCCACCCAGCATTCTTTCCCATCCTTCTGCTCATTCCTCTGGGGACCTCCACCCCCTTTACATCTGATCCCGGTGGGAACCTCAATCACAGCACCTCACTCCCCACTGGCAAACAAATAGACACCTAGAAACCCTGGACACAGTAATTGGTTCGGAGATGGGCATGTCTTAGCTCAAGGCCCTGAGGAAAAAGAGCCTGAGGCAAAACACAGATGTGAACACACTGATAAGGAATGCAATCCCAAAGCCCAAGAGGAGGGGGAAAAAGAGAATAGGACTCAAAAGGAAGAAAAGCAAAAAGAAGGTGGTCCAGTACCGAGCTGGCCACAGCGCCACCAAAACTCTGGTTGTCATGAAGGACATCTTCGGAGACACGGTGTGGACACTGTGCGTCATAACAGTCCATCAGGGAGGAGGCGGGGTGATAACTCACCACCAGCTCCCTCCGATCTCTTGTTTCTCACCAGCCAAATTTCATCCCATGGGACAGTAGACCTTTACACCGTGGCTCACGTCACCGCCGGGGAGCCACTAAGAAGCCAGCTCCCACTGTGGTCATGGCAGCATGACCCCTGGCAGCGTGAGCCAGGGGCACTTCCTAAAAGTTACCTGTTGCCAGTGATATCTCAGGCCAGGCCGGGTAAGCCAAGGACACGTCAAAATGCCCGCAAAGTCCTGAAGCTTTTTGTGCCTCAGCCACGACAGGGAAACCCCAGAAGTAATAAGCAAAAGGCATGCGTGAGGAATAACGAGATCTGTTGCCCTTCGGTTTCATCACCCAGCGCTATGTTATTTGGAGGCTGTCCCGACCTTCCGGAAGCACATGTGTGCATTGTGGGTGATGTGCGTGTATTTAGCACTAGGTGGTGGTACAGTATCGCTCTCGGCCCTTCCCCACCCGAGCACGCGGAAAACACATGCATTCACGCTCAGCTAAACCATTACCAACCTTCCTTCCACGTCAGAAGTCGCTGAAAGCCCTGGCATGTGGCAAAGCAAACCAGGCAACGGGTCTCTAAGGGCCACTCGAGTTAATGATTTATTGATCTTGTTGGCTGATATTTTCACTTAATCCTCGGTTTGATTTAACTGAGCTTTGGTAGTTTAAAAGAAAAAACTGGCCGGTCTTGCTAGAATTCTAAACAAAGAAAAATAAGCCTGCTTGTTTATCATCATCAGCGGTGGGGCCAGTGGCTCTGTGGATTCTGACAGGGGCACTGGCTCGTGGGGACTGCTTAGCTCAGACGAGTAGAAAGCAGCTAATGCCGAGGAAGGAAAGACCGGCAGGTGGGCGGTGTAGCAATTCCAGTCCGTGACCCCAGGCTGGGCCCTAAGTCTCAGCATCTGATTGCCTAAGTCATATGTCACAAGGGAGGCCAGCTGAGAGTTGCGGCAACCGGTTCCTGCTACCGGAGACTGGGAGAGTGAGTCAGCGCCTCAAGTTCATATGCAAATGACAGCCGAGGCTAATCCACCCGGCTGAGTTTCCTGAAAGGTCCGGATCTTTGGAGGCTTCTGCTAAAGATTATGCAGCCATCAGCTTATTTCACAATCAATCTGATTTATAGCATAACTGCAAGTTAAAGAAATAGATCATAATACAATACGATGCACACATGTCTCAAGACGTCTCTAGGGAACTCTAACTTGTTCTTTTTTTATTACTCCAGTATAATTAACATACAGTGTGATGTTAGTTTCAGGTGTACAATGTAGTCATTGAACAATTCTGTACATTCCCCACTGCTCATCACAATAAGTGCACTTTTAATCCTCTTTATGTATTTCACCCATCCCCCCACCCACCTCCCCTCTGGTAACCATCTGTTTGTTCTCCATAGTTACAGAGTTTGTTTTCTGGTTTGTCCCTTTTCTTCTTTGCTCATTTGTTTTGTTTCTTAAATTCCACATATGAGTGAAATCATATGGCATTTATCTTTCTCTGACTGACTCACTTCGTTTAGCAATATACTCTCTGGATCCATCCAGGTTGTTGCAAATGGCAAGATTTCACTTTTTTTATGGCTAACATCCTATTGTATGTATACACCAAATCTTCTTTATCCATTAATCTATCACTGGACACCTGGGCTGCTTCTAGATCATAGCTATTGTAAATAATGCTGCAATACTCAGAGAGGTGCATATATCTTTTTGAATTAGTGTTTTCATTTTCTTTGGGTAAATACCCACTAGAGGAATTACTGGATCATATGGTAATTCTATTTTTAATTCTTTGAGGAACCTCCATACAGTCTTCCACAGTGGCTGTTCCAGTTTGCATTTCCCATCAACAGTGTACAAGGGTTCCTTTTTCTCCACATCCTCACCAACACTTGTTTTTTTCTTATGCTCTTGATTTTACCATTCTGACAAGTGTGAGGTGATACCTCCTTGTGGTTTTGATTTGCATCCTTGATGATGAGTGATGTTGAACATCTTTTCAAGTGTCTGTTGGCCTTCCATATGTCTTCTTTGAGAAAATGTTCATGTCTTCTGCCCATTTTTTAATTGGATTATTTGATTTTTTGGCGATGAGTTGTACAAGTTCTTTATATACTTGGGGTGTTAACCCCTTATTGGATGTATCATTTGCAAATATCTTCTTCATTCAGTGGGTTATCTTTTTGTTTTATTGATGATTTTCTATGCTGTGCAAAAGCTTTTTATTTTGAAATATTCCCAATAGCTTAACTTTGCCAAAGGGGACATATCTTTAAAAAATGTTTCTATGGCTAATGTCATAGAGATGCCTACATCCTCCTCTTGGAATTGTATGGTTTCGTGTCTCATATTTAGGTCTTTAATGCATTTTGAGTTTATTTTTGTGTGTGGTCTAGTTTCATTCTTCTGCATGTAGCTGCCCAATTTTCCCAGTGCCATTTGTTCAAGAGACTGTCTTTTTCCCATTAACTTGCATTTTTGTGTCATTCAATCATAGCACGTTCTTGAAATTCTTGATTCAAGAATGGCTGGCTAAGTCACCAGCAGGGCTCTAAAATAAGGGGAGGAGTGAGGAGGGCAGATTGTCCTGGAGTTCACAAAAAGGGCAGATCTCTGACCTTCTGCATTCTGCGAGTGAAGTGTGTGGCTGTCCAGAGAGAAGGAGGAGATCACCCAAGTGCTCCCCAGGTGCCTCCTCGAACGGCAGCCACGAGAGTTGAATTAGCTGAGCAGCAAGTAGTCGTGTCCCGACAAACCCAAGGAAGGCGGGGGCCAGCCTCCCACAGCGATCCATGGTGATGGTCGCGGACCTCAGCTAGCATCACTCCAGCATCCCTCTCTCAGGAGGTGCAGGACCCGGTGTCCTCACTGACCAGGGCCACCACGGGAATGCAGGTGAGGGCTGAAGTGTCCACAGGGCTGTGTCTTCCCAAAGGAGGCATCCTTTCCTAGATGGCAGAAAGTCTCTGGGGGGCTTGGACGTGGCTCTGATGGTGATAACGTGCAGCAAAAAGGAGCAGCGGCCACAGCAAACTGATTAAACTTCGGTTTTGCCCCCAACCACCTACCCCCACCCCCAAACTTAGGACTCTATAACTCTCGGGTTCTTGAACAATTTGGAGAGGGGTCGAGAAGGAGATACTGAGCTTTCTGTGAGTCAGGAACATATGATCTTGGGTTAGTTTTAATTCTTTAAAAAGATGCGACCGTGTTTGCACCCCGGTTTGGGAAGTAAGTCGTACCATTAACACTCAGAATAATTCTCCGTTGGGCAAAGCATATACTGCTATGCCTTTTTCCTTGTGACACACTGAGGCTTAAAGAGATTAAGTAACTGTTACACAGACAATAAATGAAAGGACTAGAGGCACCCAGGTCCTTTTCCCAATACTCTAACCTGATATGTTTTGGAACCATAGTCTTGCTTTAATAATTAATTCATATTGCCTCACAGATGAACTATGGGATATTACAGTCAACGCCATTATAAAAACAGTAATTAAAAATAAATATTGCAAATGAATTCCCAGTTTGGCTAGCTGAGACCTTGGGCAGATCCCTTGAACCCAAATCTTCCATGTCTACAAAATTGGCACAGTGAGGGGCTTCACTTGAGGCTCCCACAACTGCAGGATTCCCATAATCCGAACAAAAAATTAAGCATTGAGTATAAAACAGAAATTAAAACAGCCTCGCAACAACGCTGCCAGGTATTATTCTGATTGTACAGATAAGAAAACCAAGGTCCAGAGGGATGAACCCTCTTTGACAGGATCACTCCATTTGTTAGTGGAGAGCCAGGAGGCAGGAACATCTGGCTGCAAAGCCCACGCTCGTTGATACCCCATATTCCTGTATCAGTCATGCACAAAGACACTGCTCCTTGGGCTCCACTGCCAGGGGTACATGCCCTGATTTGGTCCAACATACTTTGGGAGGAACCATCCATCTTTCACGCACTAGTGAGAATTTTTTCAAATATGGTCATTCAAGGAATGTGGTATTCGGTGGAGAATTGAGAATGCAGATAATTTGGAAAGACAGAGTATTTGACAAGTAAGCCTGGAGGGAGAATAGGGGTTGCCATGGGATGAGGGAATTCAGGCAATTGGAAGATTCTGGAAGGCAGCTCAGGGTAGCAGTTGCAAACCGATGGCCCACGGATGTGTTTTTGGTTAGCACAGAATATTTTTATAATCGAATGAGTTGCTCACATTTTTTAATGTTTTCTTTTTGAAAAAATCCAAATTTCTGGTCCAGCCTGTGCATTTCCACTTAACAACAATAAGCTGGAGCTGAGAAGCCATGCCCCCCCCCACCCCACGTCTTCTCTGCAGCCACCGTTCCATCTCATTTTATTAGCGTGAGCGAGCTGCCTCATCACCCACTCCCCATAGACATTTGTGGTTAAGAACCTGGTCCTAGAGGCCTTGAACTGGGAGAGGAAGGAGAGTGGCTCCAGCAGGTAGGATGGGGAGAGTCAGGACGACAGGATGGTACTAAAGATAACTTGCCATAATTCAGCATTTTGAAAATGAGACTGGTCAGCCAGTGTGCCATTAAGAACCTGCCTCAGTCCAGAGAAGGGTTCAAGCTAAGCAAAAAGATGGTTTTTATGTAACACCAGGACTAAGGTCAGATTACTGAAAATTAGCCCCAGGACCACCCCTTCCTGATGATTTCACCTACTCATATGTTGTTCTGCCTCTCTGATATCCCATTACCAATCCTTGCTCAATTTCCAGTTTCTCTCCCACCTACCCCCATTTCTCCAACAGGATTCACTGAAATCCCAGTCTTGGAACTCAGCCTTAGACTCCAAGTCTACCTCTTCTGTCATGGAGTTGCTGACCCAGCTGTAAGGCTGCCTTGTTGTGTAAACTTCCCTCGATCACACATAGTTTATTGGGCAAAGGTTGTCATCTGTCTCAGCATTGGACTCTGGGCAGGAAAAGAACCTCTCCCGAGAATTCAGAACCACAGTTTGGACCTTACTCAAGCCCAGTATATATATATATATATATATATATATATATATATATATATTCTAATGTATATTGCCTTTATAATCCAGAAACCTCCAAGCCCAGAAATTAATATGAAAGCTAGCCCCGACCTTATGATTCCTCTGAGACTCCCGGCAGAAGCATACACGAAATCATTCTGAAGAACAAATCCTCCAAGAGTGCACTACAGTCCCACACATAAGACCCCCCTGAACAATCAGTTCTCAATCCAAAATTATTGATAAGGGAAAAAATGCACCAAAAACAAAAGTAAGCATATGCAACCAATACCAACATTAGATACTCTGAAGCTTTATTTAAGAGTCGCCTGAATTTAAATAAGTATGCTAAGATGAATAAAACACAGAAGAAAAATTAAACACATAAACACTCTGAAAAAAAAAAAAAAGAATGGGCATATTTTTAAAAGGGCCAAATAGAGCTTTTAAAGTTAGGAAAAAGACTGTCATTGAAATACAAAATTCAGTTGAAGGGCTAAGCAGCAAATTCAATGTGGCTGAGTAGAGACTTAGAGAACAGGAAGAGAAACCTGAGAAATTTACATAGCATGAAACACAAAGAATTAAAAAGATGGAAAATGGAAGAGAGAGGTTAAAAGACATGAAGGACAGGAAAGATGGTCCAACATGTTTCTAATAAAAATTCTAAATGGAACTCACACAATGGAGTACCATCCTGTGACAAGAATGTATAAAATGACAACCTCAGGGGGCCTCGGTGGCTCAGTCGGTTAAGCGTCTGCCTCTTGATTTTGGCTCAGGTCGTGATCCCAGGGTCATGGGATCTAAGCCCAAATCAGGCTCAGCACTGAGTGTGGAGCCTGCTTAAGATTGATTCTCTCTCTCTCTCCCTCTGCCCCTCTTCCCCACTTGCTCTCTCTGTATCTATATCTATATCTATATCTATATCTATATCTATATCTATAGATATATTTAAACAAAAAGTGGCAACTCCATACAACAATATAGATGAATTTCGTAAACATCATTGAGTGAAAGAGAAACAGAAGTGTATATATCATATAGTTCCATTTTTCTAAAGGTCAAAACTGAGAAAAACTAATCTACACAGATAGATGTGAAGATAGGGTTTATTCTTGATCACAGAGGTACACAGTGACTGAAAGGAGCCTGAGGGGGCACTTGAAATCCTGGGACTGTTCTGTTTCTTGATCAAGGTGCTGGTGAAACAGGTGTTCAACTAGTGAATACTCATCAAACTGAACACTTACGACACATGCATTTTGCATGTATTTGGTACTTTCATAAAATTTACATGTGTAGGGAGGGGGGAAGAAACCTTGAGATAGAATAGAGAAAATGGGAAAAAGCAATATTCTTGGATGTAAAGGCTGACATTTCTCAGGAAATGACGAAAGGCATGATGCTACAGACTCAGGACAGTGGATCCCAGGCAGAGTAATAAAAAATCCACACGTGGACCCAGTGTAGTAAACCTGCAGCAAACAACAGAGGGATCTTTAAAGCCCCCGGCAAGAAAAAAAGAAACATCATCTACAAAGAAACCACACTGAGATGGATTACTTCCCAATGGGAACCCAATGAGATGGAGACTTCCCAATGGGAACGAAAGAAACTATGAGACACTGAAATGATATCTTCAAATTACTACACGAAACTGTCAACCTGGGATTCTAGACCCAGCTAAAAGGCCGTCCAAGAGTGAGGACATAATAAAGACACTTTCAAACAAGTCAAGACTGGGTGTAGTTGAGGAAGAAGAAAATTGAAGGCAGAAGTAGAGAGTAAGCTTTAAGAAGTAAAGGAGAACACGATACTGAGAAAGCAAATAAATAAAGCTAACATAAGGACTGACTTCAAGTGTGCAAAAATAAGAAAGTGAGCTGTTACGGAGTGAATTGTGTCTCCCCAAATTTCATATGTTGGAGTCCCTAACCCTCAGCACCTCAGAATGTGACCTTATTTGGACAGAGTCATTGCAGATGGAATTTGTTAGATTAAAATGAGGTCATTACAGCACACCCTAACTCAAAATGACCGATGTCCTCGTAAGAGGGGGAAATTTGGACACAGTGACAGGCACGCAGGGAGAAGACCATGTGAAGGTAAAGGCAGAGACCAGGATGATGCCCTTGCAAACCAAGGAACACCAAAGCTTGGCAGAAAGCCACCAGAAGCTGGTGAGAAGCATGGAAAAGATTCTCTCACAGCCACTAGAAGGAACAATCCTGCCTTGATCTTGGACTTTCAGGGTCCACAGCTGTGAGACAATAAATCTGTTATTTAAGCAGAGGAGGAGGGACTCAATCCAGTTATATGCTTTTTTCAAGAGACACACCTACAACATGAGGACTCACGATGATTACAACTGAAGATATTTACTATACACATACTAAAAAGAAACCGTCACAACTGTTTTGGAAAGGAATGATGGCCCCCCGAAAATAGCCATGTCCTAATCGCCAGGACCTGTGAATATGTTAGGTTGCATGGCAAACGCAAATTAGGTTGCAAATGGAATTAAGGTTGCTAATCTCCCACCCCTTAAATAGGGAGATTATCCTGGATTATTCAAGTGGGCACAGTGTAATCACAGGGGACCTGAAAAGTGGAAGAGGGACTGTCAGAGAAACATGTGACTCTGAACATACCTGCACAAAGAAATGTAACATTGCTAGTTTCAAAGGCGGAAGAAGGGAGACGTGAGCTGAAGAACGTAAGTGGCCTTCAGGAGCCCAAAAGGGCAAGAAAATAGATCCACTGCTGGGGCCTCCAAAAAGGGATACAGCCCTGTCAACACTTCAATCGTAGCCTCTAGATACCCAGGTCAGATTTGTCAGATAATAAGTTATGTTGTTTTAAGCCACTAAATTTATAGTGATTTGTTGCAACACCAAAACAAAACTAATACAACTACATCAATATAAAGTTAAATATCCTTTGTATCCAACTAAATTAGTAAGGATAAACTGGTTAACACCTAACAGTAACTCCAATGTTCTCAAAATTCTGCACCTGTGTGTCCTTGAATACCATTGCCTTAATATACGTAAAGCAAACATAAAAGAATCACTGAGTGGGGCACCTGGGTGGTTTAGTTGGTTAAGCATCTGATTTGGGCTTAGGTGATGATCTCACGGTCTGTGAGTTCGAGCCCTGAGTCGGGCTCTGTGCTGACAGCTCAGAGCCTGGAGCCTGCTTCAGATTCTGTGTCCCTCTCTTGCTCTGCCCCTCCCCCGCTCATTCTCTCTCTCTCTCTCTCTTTCTCTCTCTCTGTCTCTCTCTCTCTCTCTCTCTCTCAAGAAAAAACAAACATCTAAAAAAATTTTTAAGGACTCACTGAGAGGAAAATTTAAGAAACTTCTCAATAACTGATAGATTAAGCAGACAAAAAGTAGGATGAGAACATCTGAACATGCAATTACAACGTTAACAGTACAAGTAGAAACTTGTATTTGAACTTGATTTACTCAAGTAAGCTTTAATCTTAAACAAAAGGAAATTATGAGATTATGCTTAAAGAAATCCAGGAGCATATCTTGATACAAAAGCAACATTTTTCAGAAGAATTGGAAAAGGCTACATACTAAGTATTCAGGAAGCTTCGAAATATGAAACCCCGTGGGTTCTTCTTCTATGTCTATAGTTTATAGATAACATTATTGTGAAAATTCTGAAATATCCTTATAGGATAATACCAGAGTGGAAAGATCATGTGATTGTAGCTTGGAACAACTGGAAAATCGTGAGTTCAACTCAAATTGATGAGTTGTAGTGGCTATATGATGCATGTGTGTTCATTTTGTATCCAGGTCTCAGACAACTTCACCACCAGCCTTCAAAATTGCACAGAAAATACTAAAGAATTCCATCAGGTTCTAACATAGGTATGTCTCCTATTTACAGGGAACCAAAATATGTTCGAGACAAACAACAATAACAACAACAAAAATGGGCTAGCTTATTGGGTAGAAACCATAAGGAAATTAATCAAGTTAAAAATTCCTGATGAATGACCATTGAAAATGGATGAACCTGGTTTTCCAGTGCAACCAGGTGAAACGCATTCCCTACAGAAGAAAACACATTATTCCAAAGTGAAGTACTCACATGGAAGTAATTTTCTTAGCTCTAGCTGATTGCTTGGCTTCAAAATAGGGGCAATTTTACCCAAAAGAGGTGAGTCATTTTTCTCAAATTAATTTCTTCCTTCAGACCTCTTCCTCCTAGAATTGATTTGAATGACACAAGCCGGCCATCGAGCCCAGGAAGGCCCAATGCATTTGTGACAGCTACTTTGTGAAATCCTAAGCTGGAAACACAGGGGCTACCACGTCACCTGAACACAAAGCTTGCCTTGCCTTCCCTGCCACTGACTCGAAGCTCTCCCGTGTCCCACCCAGCTGACGACCCATCCTTGTAACAAGAGCCAAAGAAATACGCAAGAATTCCACAGAATGACACTTGAGATGCGGACTGGGTTGTAACTTAGCTTTCCTTTATTGCAAAACAGTAAGGAAAAGACACACACATCTAGATTAGCTCTAAGATGTGGGAAGTCCCTAAAGTTCCTAATGTTGAGAGACAAGGGGTAATGGAGACTATAGAGCAGCAGGCTCTTCCAAACTGAGGTGGCAGCTTTTGCAAATCCCTGAACGAAGAGAAAGCTTGGTCAGATTAGGCAATGATTAACACCACAAAGGTACAACAAAATGGAGCTGCCAAGGTTGACAAAACGGAAGGCCGAAGAAGTCAGCAGAAGCTGCATCTTAAGACAATCATTGTCGCAGTAATTTAGCGTGCACCTGCATCACCTGGAGGGCTTCTTGAAACCCAGAGCCCTGGGGCCAACCCCCAGGGTTTCTGATTTAATGCATCTGGGGTGGGGCATGAGCATTAGGCTACAAGGTTCCAGGAGATGCTGATGCTGTTGGTTCCCCGGACTTTGAAAATCACTGTTTTCAGATCTTCATCGTCCTCAATGCCTTGGATAATGGAAAGAAATGGAAGGCTTCTGGAGGTAAGCTGTGGATGCAGTGAGAAGCACGTGGTGTCTGTAGAGAGCTAAGGCTGTGCCTGAGGGTCTGGAGGGCGTGTGAGGCCTTCAGAGTGAAGACATTTTGAAATACTTTTGGTAGGGGGAATACTTTTGGAGCCCTGGGTGGCTCGGTCAGTCAAGCGTCTAACTTCGGCTCAGGTCACGATCTCACGGTTCATGGGTTTGAGCCCCACTCTGGGCTCTGTGCTGACAGCTCGGAGCCTGGAGCCTGCTTCGGATTCTGTGTGTCCCTCTCTCTCTGCCCCTCCCCGACTCGCACACTCTCTCTCTCTCTCAAACAAACAAACAAACAAAACCATGAAATAGTTGTGGTAGAAAAGAAGAGAAAACCCAGACTAGGGGTTCATGGGCGCATGGCTGGTTATTTTAAGAATGTGGATGAGATTGGAGATGATACCTTTGTGGTGGCAAAATGTTCTCAGTTGTCTGATTCTCCCTAGCAGGACGAGGAAGTGCGGGCATAACAGAGAATGGGAACAGTGGTTTAGGTCAAGGATTAGACTTTTCCTAATCGTTGAATAAAAAGAAGGAGGGCAAAAGGAGGTGAAATGTGGGACAGTGGTGTGCTATTTTGGATTACAAGAAATCCATATTTGATCACTCAGATGACCAAAGTATATTTCTCATATATATTTGGTCTTTGTCATGATTCCTGGCTCACAGATCCCAACATCCTTGGACTATCTTGAGCAAGAAGAGTAATGGGAACATCTTTCCTTACAATCTCGGTCTCTTTTCCTCAGTTCCTGAGAAGCTCCAGAGCCTTAAAGGTGAAATGTGTATCGTGTTACTGGTAACACGTGCCTTTCCACTACAACTGGGTTTATGTTAATGAGGTGACTTTTGGAAACCTTTTAAGCAGGAGGGCTGGTGGAAGAATCAACCCCAGGGGCACCTGGCTGGCTCAGTTAGTGGAGTGTGCAATCTTGATCTCGGGGTCATGAGTTCAAGCTCCACGCTGGGCACAGAACGCACTTAAAATAATCAATTAATTAAAAAACAACCAACCCTGGATACAGAATTGGAACTTTCAGTCCCACCCTCTGATTTCCTGATGAGGAGAGAGGTTGGAGGTTGAATCCATCATCAATACCCGATGAGTTAATCCATTGTGCCTATGTAATAAAGCCTTTATAAAAACCCAAAATGAGGGGTGTCTGAGAGCTTCCTGTTTGGGGAACCAGAGCTTCCAAGACCCAGAGCAGAAGCTCCTTTCCTCAGGACCTCACCCTCCGTATCTCTTGATCTGGCTGTTGATTCATAGTTTTTAAATATCTTGTAATACAGACTAGTAATCCAGTGAGTAAACAGGTTTCCTGAGTTCTGCGAGCTACTCTAGCAAGTTAATCGAACCCAAAGGGCATTCATGGGAATCTCCACTCTGTAACCCATTGCTCAGATCCACAGGTGATAACCCAGGCTTGCAATTGGCATGTGAAGGAAAGGCAGTCTGGTAGGGCTGAACCCTTCACCTGTGGGATCTGACGATCTGTCTGGATAGCGTCAGAATTGAGGTGAATTGTTGGACACCCGGCTGGTATCCGAGAATCTCTTGTTGGTGTGGGGGAAACCCACACCACCAACACCCCACACATCGGAATTGGACGTGCACAACACCCTTTAAGGTGTGTCTAAACTACTTGGGGAAGGAAATTAAGACCGGTGTGTTCCGATACACGGATAGCAAAGGCAGAAACAAGAGCCTGGAAATCGTGATGAAGTCGAAGACCATGCGTAAATGTGTAGTAAGCTAGTAAGGGAGGCTTGTAACCATAAGTCGTGGCTTCAGAGTGATCGATCAACCAATGAGATCTCAGAGTTAGAGAAATTCCAGGCTAGGGCAGGAGCGAATGGATGGGCTCCACGGGTTCCCAGAACCCCTTGACCCTGAATGCAAAATATCATGTGCTCTCCAAAAGAGCATATTTCCCTGAGAGACCATTCACAACTCTCATCTAAATTCCAAAAGAGCTTTCGACCCGTAACTGATTAAGAGTCCACGGCAGAAGAGACTGATAGAACTGGAGCAGAGGTGAAGGTGTCTGGGTTTGAGAAGGTCAGAGAACCATGGAGCAGGACACACGGAAAAAAATGTTACCCAACCATCTATCACCACCGCTGACTCAGGAAAAGAACAGGTGAGCTCCATCCGAGGGAACCCCAGCGGGCCGGACTGATCAAAAGCACAGCTCCTGACTCTGTCTGCCAACACTGTGGCCAAACAAACTCTGGTAAACTCCTCGCAAGAGAAGCCAAAAACTCAAGAGAGGAGGGTTTGGACAAGAGAAAGGGAGAAATGTATTCCAGGTGCCGGCAGCGAGGGAGGTGGCAGGCCCAAGCCTTAATAACCCACCTCTGATTCCGCAAGATAGACACCCAGAGTTTTACAGAAAGGTTCAGGCAGGTTCGTGCAGGAGAGGAGGCAGGGAGCACATGATCAACGGTGGGGGTCAGTGCATGCAGCCCGTGATCAAGGTCAGAGAAGGTGACGTGTGGGGTGTGGTCTTCTAGGCATTCCGTGGCTGTCCGGGCTTTTCTGGTCGGCTGTTCGGTATGTTCTTCTGGGTTGTTGCAAACCACCTTCAGTGACTCAAAGCGTAGTAAAGAATAAATGCAATGGGTCTCAGAGCACGATGTAAGCAGTCTTCTGTATTTCTGGTTTTAACTGTTCGGGTCTATAGTCGAGTAAGAGGGTCACTAAGAAAAAGACCGTAAGCTGGAGACCAAAGTATTAGAAGGCGGACAGAGAGAGAAAGTACCCGGAGCGGACAGGTAGTTGTGGCCGTCACCGGAGATGGCGGTTCTAAAAGCACTTTGCAAACAGCAGAGCGCTTCCAAGTCTGTAGAGGTTATTTATTGCTTAAAAAACTTATTTTCTGGTTACTAAAATCAAAATCCCCCTTTTAGAAATTTTTGAACATACAGAAAGATTTGAAAAAATCAAACAAACATGACAGAACTCAAGTTAGATTATTACGTCAATTCTGGCAGACTTCTAGTCAAACGACCACTAGCTGATGTACCAATGTGATCCTGGGATCTGGAAAGCCAAGAATCAGATTCAAGGAGCCCAAAGCTGGAAAACCCTCTCTGTCAGGCTGCATTCAGGCTCAGGAGGCAAACTCACTATTCGAGCAAGGCAAGCTTATGATGACAAAGACAACATTAATTTCTATTATAGAGTCATGCCTATAAGTAATGAGAAAAATGCCTCTAGGTCTCTAGACACATTAGAGTTTTCAGTTGGGCAGATTTCATCTGTAGCTCTGGTCTTTAAGTGCTGACATCTTAAATTTTACATTATATTCCCATGCCCACCCCAGAACCCCTCTTACAGATTTAAAAAATCCATTTAGTATAAAAATCCTATTTTCCAACACAATGGAGACTAGTAGTTGCTTGGAGAATTTAAGTGGAAATAATTCTCTAAGATATGTACATATCTTAACTTTTAAAATATAATTTCTGGGGCGCCTGTGGGGCTCAGTTGGTTGAGTGTCCGACTTCAGCCCAGGTCACGATCTTGCAGTTCGTGAGTTTGAGCCCCGGCTCTGTGCTGACAGCCTGGAGCTTGAATCGGATTCTGTGTCTCTGTTTCTCTCTGCACCTCCCCTACTCGTGCTCTGTCTCTCTCAAAAATAAACATTTAAGAAATAAATAAAAGATAATTTCTGAGCAGGAATCTGATTCGTAGATAGTTCCTCCACATGAGTAACACACAAAACTTGGATGCCATCTCGTTTTCTGCAACAAACAAGCCATTCATCACTTAGTGCAAAACCGGTGCTACAAATCCTGTGATTCAGGTCAAAGTCCTTTTCTTTGGGTTTAGGGCCTGTGACTTGATTTTTCTCTCCGCTTTCTTGTTTTTAAACCAAATCTCTGATGATCCTCTGTTTTCTAGTCTGAGTAACTTCAAAACCACCAGAAGAAATCTGGGTAGAAAATCTGAGTGCAGATGTTTGGAATCTTCCCCCCATTTTCCTTATTAGCTGCCTCACCCACACCCAATTCAACAGCATTTTTTAGTCACTTGCCTTTAAGCCTTTCCCAAAGCAGTCCGTTAAGTTTTCACCATAAGAAAGATGATGCTTTCATTTCACCCTCCCATTTTATCAATGTACATATTTCGGCAAATTATGTAATTACAATAACAAATATGTCTGGCATAAACAGGTGCAGAAACAAAACTGATTCTAGGTGAGCAAGCTAGGTAATCTCCACAGGTGGGGCCTTAAGTGCACAGGTGAGCAAGAGTGTCTCACCAGGGAACAGACTCTGGGCAGCCAGATGTTTTAAATGAAAAGGAGAGAAAGCCTGTTAATTTGAGAGTCTTGTAAGTGGAAGTCAAGAGCGTAAAGTGGAGACCAGTTAAGAGAGCTTCCGTTATATACACAAATAATAAAATAATAATAATAATAAGGCATTACACATCTATTAGAATGGCTAAAATCCAAAACACTGGCAACAGCAACTTCTGGCGAAGTTTGTAGAGCAACAGAAGCTCACGTTCATTGCTGCTGGGAACGCAAAATGGTAAAGCCACTTTGGAATACACTTTGCCAATTTCTTAAAAGCCAAATATAGTCTTACCATGGATCCACCATGACGCTTCTATGTATTTACCCAACTGACTTGAAAGTTTATGTCCATACAAAAACCTGAACTGGAATGTTTACAAGCAGCCTTGTTTATAATTGCTGAAAACTGGAGGCAGCCAAGCCATCCTTCAATAAGTGAATATGTAGATGTACTACAGTTGGTCTTTTCAATGTATTTATACTACACGGCACTAAAAAGGAATGAGCTATCAAGCCACATTGACATGAATGCATCTTAAATGCTTAGTTCTAAGTGAAAAATGCCAGTCTGAATAGGATATGTAATCACATTTATATGAAATCCTGGAAAAGGCAAAACTATAAAGATCATAAACAGAATTATGGTTTCTGAGCGTTTGAGGGGAGTAAGGAGAATTAAAGAGGCAAAGTACAGGGAATTTCTTGGGGGCAGTACAACTATTCTATATGACACTGCAATAGTAGATACATGAATCTTGACTAAAAATATTTTGGCATTCACCAAAAATCCATAGAACCGTACAACACAAAGACTAAATCTTAACAGACACGAGGTTTTTGTTTTCAACTTTTTTGATGTTCATTTATTTTTGAGAGGAGGGGGAGGGGCGGAGAGAGAGGGAGACACAGAATCTGAGGCAGGCTCCAGGCTCTGAGCTGTTAGCACAGAGCTCAACAGGGGGCTCGAACTCACAAACTATATGAGATCGTGACCTGAGCTGAAGTCAGATGCTTAACCAACTGAGCCACCCAGGTGCCCAGCATATACAAGTTTTAAACATTAATTAGGTGGTCAGCATGTTCCAGGAAGGAATAGGAAATATGACAAAAGACTCTGTGTTTATAACTGTATCAAATAACCTCACTGAAGGGGGGTGAAAGGGAAAGACCTTTTACCTAAATAAATTTGGAAATGAGGTCTAAGGCAAAAGGAACTGTATACAAATACCGTGCTTTCATTGAAAAACTTACTTTACAGGGGGATATGGGTTAACAGCTCTGAAACCACTGCGCATGGGGCACAGGAATAGAACAAGTAAGTGAGTGAATGGCAGGTGGCAGGAGCCAGGTTTCTTGCTGCTGGAGTTACGGCATAGGTCACAGAAAGGTGAGCTGGGAGAGGAGACCAGACTGATTGATGTGGTAATGGCTTAGAGATGGAGAGGTCAGTATGAAGTCATGTTTAGCTTAATATGGACACAGGTGGCCACATACAGCAATATTTATAGGAATGTGCATATTCACAGGTTAGTATGCAAACAAACATCTATTTTCTCTGCCTGCCAACTGAGAGGACCTAGAAGCAATGACACCTCAGCGGCAATGAGTACACCCAGTGCCCAGCTCTTGGTTCCTACTACTATTCCCCAATAGAAGGAACCAGGACTCCTTAGGGAAATGACTGGTTCTAGGACTAAGGCAGCCAGGGCAAGGGTTATACACATGATTCTAGAGCATCATGTAGTGCCAGAGAGTAAGAAAGTGTGTTAAAAACAAACAAACAAACAAACAAAATGATGGGAGTATGTCAAAGGGACGTGGGAGCCAAACCTGAAATAATTTGATCAACAATATAAACAAGTACTTTTTGAGTATAACCCAAAATATAAAATAAATATTTAGGAACCCATACTGGTATAAATAATGAATGAATGACAAGGGACAAATCTCCCATGCAGAAGAATTCCAAATAAATTTGGAGATAAGGAGTAAGAGTTATATTCCCAGTTTAAGTGTGGGCTGTGAATAGCGATTTTCTCCCACAGAACTCAGCATGGTGAGGGGGGAAAGAGCAATTTTATGGAAGAGACCCCCAATAAGCACTACCCCAGCCAGGTGGTCAAGGTCAACATCAACAATCCTAAATCGTGTTAATAATATGTATCCTTGATGTGATGAGAATGCAACTTGACCTCTGTTGCATCCCCCAAATGAGATGAGAATGCAACTTGACCTCTGTTGCATCTGTTAGGTCCCCCAAACCTATAACCCCAGGGTAATTGTGAGGACAAGATCAGAATCTCAATTTGACAAATATCTGACCAGTATTCCTCAGAACCATCAATGTCATCAAAAACGGGGAAAACCTGCCACAGCTAAGAGACGCCTAAGGAGACCTAACTAAATATAATGTGATATGTTGGATGGGACCTACAAAATAAAAAAAATAAAATAAAATAAAATAAAAAAACTTTAGTTAAAAACTAAACATCTGAAAAAATATGGACTTTAGCTCATAATGTGTCAATATCAGCTTGCCAATTGTAACAAATGTATCCTACCAACATAAGGTGTTAATAGTAGGGGAAATTTTGGGTGGAATATATGGGAACTCTATGTGCCATCTTGATAATGTTTCTGTAAATCTAGAATGAATCTAAAATAGGCTTATTTGGGGGGTGCCTGGGTGGTTCAGTCAGTTGGGTGATCGACTCTTGATTTCTACTCAGGTCATAATCCCAGGATGGTGAGATCAACCCCAGAGTTGGGCTCTGAGTAAGGCACAGAGCCTGCTTAAGGTTCTCTCTCTCCCTCTCTCTTTCTGCCTCCCCCCCCCCCTTATACACATGCTCTCCCTCTAGCTCTCTCTCTCTCAAAAAAATAAAATAAAATAGGCTTATTTTTTAAAAGTGTATTTATTGGGGCATCTGGCTGGTTCAGTCCGTGCAGGGTCCAACTTCAGCTCAGGTCATGATCTCACGGTTCCTGAGTTCCAGCCTCGTGTAGGGCTCTGTGCTGACAGCTCAGAGCCTGGAGCCTGCTTCAGATTCTGTGTCTTCTCTCTCTGACCCTGCCCCACTCCTGCTCTGTCTCTCAAAAATAAATAAATGCTAAAAAAAATTTTTTTTTTAAGTTTATTTATTTTGAGAGAGAGCATGAGCAGAGGAGGGACAGAGAGAGGGGGAGAGAGAGAATCCCAAGCAGGCTCCAAGCTGTGAACACAGAGCTGGACTTGGGGTTCAATCCCATGAACCTGTGAGATCATGAGCTCAAAATCGGGAGTCGGTCTCTTAACCGACTGAGGCACCAGGCACCCCTAGTCTTTTTTTTTTTTTTTTTTTTTTAAGTTTTTCTAAGTCAGCTGGGCTAGAGAAGCCACTTACTAGCCAGGAAATCTTCCCTTTTAAGAAAAAATATTACTGAACTATATTGATATATGCCAATTAAACATCTCCTAAATCTTAATCCTACTGATAAAATTACAACTTGGCTGAATAGACAGGCCAGACCTCTGGTAACAATGTGCCATGTAACATTTGCTCATCTGGAAAAGATGAGAAGGAAAGTGTATGCCTGACTCAGGAGTATTAGCAGGAGAAAATAAATAAAAGATTTAAAATATAGATGTAATTATAGTATAGAGTGGCTCGTTTACATTCATCCGTCAGAATCACAGAAGATTTTAAGTGTCCTAGATAGCAATGAAGAGCAACTAATGAATCGGCAAGAAGAACCCCGTGTTAATTGTGTTAGCGGTTTGTTTTTAAATCAAGTGAGGGAATGCACGTGTACTTTACAGCAGGGACCCAAATTTAGTCACCCTTTTCCTTCCCTGGCATATGTGCAAGGTCAAATAGCATCTCTCAGCCACGGCAATACGCAGGAGACCCTGATTGTGCTGATATTCCAGCTGTGACCGTGACAGAGTGCCCGCCCTTTTATTTTGCCATCGCTCTGTTTGACTTTATTACAGGCTACACGGTGGATAGGATCGCGGCACCAGACCGATGCTGTCCTTGGAGCTTCACCCTGTGGAATAGTTTATGGGAATGCCTTGTGTAAGGAGATCTTTCAGAACTCTCTCGGATTATATCCCACAGAGACCTACTTACACAGTGCCAAATTGTTCTCTACAGAGAATAGTCTGGTGGTCAAGTCCATTTAAATTTAAATGGCTTACTGCATTATAACCCTAGACAATGAGGGAAGTTACATAGGCTCCTAAGTTAAAGCAAGGCCCCTGGATGGCACCATTTTATTAAAACCATGTACAGCTGCAGATAAATGGAGTTAACTGCACAGGCAAGTCATAAATTGGTGCTGTATAATCTGAAAAACTATAGAAAGGAAGCTAAGCTACTTTCCCAGAAGAGATGAAAAGAAAGAAGGTCAGAATGTCCCCCTCAGTTGCCTGGAATTCCAAAGTTCCCCAAGTGCCTGAACATTCCATGAAAGAAAAATGCAGTTTATATCTATGCCTCAATCAACCATGCCTGAGTAAATTGCTTATCAGTAAACTGTAGGCAACTCACAACATGGGGAGCAGCATCAACCAAGGAGAAGGAGTGCATTTGGCACTCGAGATGGGAATGCATCCAGGAAACGTTGGGTGGAGTTGGCTGGGAGTAACCGCCACATAGTGGCTACCCACGGTGAGGGAATACCCAAGACGCTTAGGGTTCACAAAGATTCTGGCTCCTGTGGTTTCTTTGTGAGTTGACTACTATGCCCTAAACCATCAATAAGTAAACAGCGTTCACCTCACCACAAAGCTTGTTTGTCCAGTGTCCAGCTAAGTCAAAGGAATTATAAGACCCCAACCACACATAACCTACTTCAAACCGCGAATGACTTGGAGTTCAAGGTCAAGGGATCCACACCACTGATTGCCCCACACCATAGGGAAGGGTACTAGGCAATAGTTGCTGTCTGCCATGTTGCTGAGAACATTTTTTTAGAAGAGATTCTTCTAAAGCCAAACGTTCTATGAGAAGCAGGCCAAGGGTAGAACCTTTGGGGGGCATGCTGAATATAGCACAGATGTCACCAGGGATCCAAGAGCTCGGTGCAGCTGTTCAGCTTCCATAGACACGAGTCCCCTTGGATATTTCTGGGCCGGCATTAGTACCCACGTTCCGTGTGTTCCCTTATGTCATCGGGCTGACGTTCTTCCTGCCCTTTCTGAGAAAGTGACTGACCTGAGAGCGTGGGGCAGAAGTTCCAAAGAGCTCCGTGCCATGCTATCTCCCTAGATACTTGTGGTTTGTCTTCAGACGTGCACAGAACTACACAGCAACAGTGGATCACAGTTGACCCCAGGAAAGGAAATTACTAGACTAGGCTAAGCCTGTCCCCTTAACTCCAGTTCCAGAAATCCAGTGGATGACATTAGCATTTCTAAACCTAGAATCGTCCTTGGACTAGTGGGATGAAATAGTATGGTTGGAAAGAGTGTTAAACTGGAACCGGAGGACTTGATTTCCTATTGTTGCCCCTAACTCCGTGACCTCGGCAGGTCATGTAAACACCCTGAGCCTTCGTTCTTACAATCTTTAAAAACGGAAGCAGGGCTGTCCCGGATGGTGTCCGCTGTCTCCTCTAACCTCCCTCTCCATCTTTCTCCATCCCGCCTTCTGTCCTGGGAGGCTGGCTTGTAGGAATTCCATGAGTCTCTTTTGCCCTCTACCTTCTGTTTGGGGCCCTGCAGTCACAGGAGGCGATTAGAAGGAAGGAGAGTGAGATTGGGTATCTACCCCCTTCTCTTTCCTGCAGGGTCTCCCGAAGGTCACTTCTCTCTTGGGGCAGCCCTCTGTCCAGTCTTCTTCTCCCAGCTGCTGGTAACTTCTTCCTCAGCTGGCCCGCCGGTCTGCTGGGGTAACCATGCCACGGTCACTAACCCTGGGGGATCCCACCATCCTAGCAAGCACAGGCTAGTTAGCACTGCCTATGCTTTTGTAAATGCCTTCATTAAGTTTAACCCCCCTGCAAGCAGCCGAATTTGAGAGTGCGAACTGTTTCCTGCCGGGGCCATGACTAACACCGTGAGCTAGATCAGAGGCATCTGAATATCACGGAGCCTTTCTGAGGTTCGATTTGCGTTTTGACCTGAATTTTACGGATGCCAACTAAACCCGAGAGAAGAATGAAACCAGCTTCCGGAGCCCCAGTTATGAGGCTTTGGATTTCTCAAAACACCTTGGCTGTTCTCATTGATTGATGCTAACACAGGTCGACAGAAGACGTTTCAACTTCAATGGGTATCTTATTAGCAAAATTCTACTTTATTTGCTTTATATGTCAGTGTCCTATAAAATTTTATTCAAGAAGAAAAGAGGCTCTACTGCTCTAAAATGTTTGAGAACCACTGGTAGATGGCTTCTAGGTGCCTTCCAAGATTCTAAGACTACGAATATCACACTTGGAGGAGTTGAGCAAGACCAAGCTTCTGGGCAATGAACCAAGGTGACAGTCACTAGAGGCAAAAGCATAGAGTGAACTTGACAGACTGTTTCCATCCCTGCCCCGGCTGACGGCCACTGGAGGCCCGACACCCTGCAAAGCTGAGAGAATCCAATAAATGCAATAGGATGCCCCTCATTCCCTCCACTGAAGTAGTCATTCCTTTGCTCATCAAGATCTCCTAGTAATAACAGAGCACCTACTCATAGCCACCTAACATTTCTTAACCTACTATGTGTCAGGCTCTGTACTTAGACCTTCATACTTGCTGGCGACCCAATTACCTTATCCAGCAGGAAAGTCCAATCCCTACCCCTCCCTCCACCAAAGCACCACTCCTACCAGAGCCCCCCCAACACCTCCTCCAGGAATCTCTGGGTGCTCACTAGTGGGGGGAGGGGCTTCCCGCCAGTCCTGCCTGCTCCCACGTCCTCCTGCTGAAACTCAGTCAAAGGTACTTCACCCCAAGCTAGACAGGGCCCTCTCTCAGGCTATTCCTCTGAGCTCCTTCCTCTAAGGTCCAACTCTGCCCTCAGGAGGGCTGGGTGAAGACACTTAGCATGCAGGACAGCCCCCTCAGAGACCAAGGGACACGTGGACCCTATGCTCTTCACTAACTCAAGGCTTCAGGCAAGGCCCACCAGCCACCTACCTGGGCCACACTCCTTTCTACCCTGTTGGTAACTTTCTGGGAGAGTGTTCTGAATTTCAGTCCTTGGGGACAAGGGTTTAGGGTTCTGGTCCCTAAGGTCCAGTGCTCTTTATGCAAGTTGTTAAAGGTGCATCCAGCTCTCTGCTTTCCAAAGGGGTAGGGGATGGGGGGAAGCCAGTGGAATGATCCCAACCCTGCCCCCCACTCTCAGTAGTAGGTCAAGTCTCCTCCAAAGTGATGTTTGCTGGCCAAGGGTTTAGGGCCTGAATCACTAAGCATTGCCAACTATACACATCCTGTTGACTCATCGCTATCATCCCCGTGCTACAGCTGAAGAAGCAGAAGCCCAGGGAAGAGGTGGGCCTGCCCAGGATCACCCAGTGAGGTCAGCTGAGTTCCAAAACTCAAGTCTGGGCCACAAGGAGGTTCCATACTGTAGGCACCTCTCCTTTGTCCCTTCAGCTTGGCTGCAATAATTGATTAACAGTGATGATTGAGCCTCCGAGGATGCACTATGGGGTGGCCCTGGCCCGACACCCAGGAAAAAGGCTTATCTGCCTCTTCTGCTTCTAGGGCAAAAGAAAATGCAAACAATTACTCCTACTTCTAATTTCTATCGTGAGCAGAAATCTCTCGAATAAATCCTAGTGCTCTGACTTTAAATTAATCTCGTTATTGTCAGGATACCAGACTCTAAAATAGAGCACTTAGGGAGCCAGGGGTAATTTTAGAATCACAGTGAATTACAGAGCAAACAGAGGCTCAAAGTCAGAGTAAGGCAAATGTCTCTGATGAATGAGTTAGCAAAAAAATTTGTTCCACTTCAGTTCAAACCCCTGAAGTCAGACTACGCCGTTTTTAGAATATGCAGAGGTTCTGCTAGGTTCAGCTCAAGTTCAGTGGTGTAAAAGAAGACGCACACTCCATTGTCGTTGCAGTACGGAGAAGGAGCTCGGGCTTTGGAGGCAGGAAAAGGACTGCAATCCCAGCGCTGCCTTGGGCATATTACTTAACTTCTCCGAGGCTCAGAATCTCATCCATATAATAGAGACAACAGTACCAACTTTGCATGAAGAGCCAAAGAGATAATAAATGCCCAGCCTCAGACTAATCCTGCCACATTGAATAAACTTTCAATATTTAAATGAATAACAGGACACAGCACCTGATATGTGCTCAGAAGTACTCCCTAAGGGTTAGTTCTCTAAGTTCAAGCCTTACATGTGACTAAGATCATTAAGGGAAATCATAGGAGAAGGGCCTAGAACTGGACAGCTTGAGACAGACCAGACAAGGTCATGACAATGACCGACCCAGGAGGAGCTACAGGGAGGTGGCTGCCCCCACGCCCCCCTACCCAGGCCCCATGAGGAGGAGAAGGAAAGACCAGGGAGGAGAGAGTTACAAATGCCCTCAGGTCCACAGTCAGGCACTGTAGATGAGAACTGAAATTTATCCGGGTGATTAGAGTATCAGGAGGTCCTTAGAAAACGTGGTCAGAGTTCCAGCAAAAAGCAGGTGGTCGTTCCAAAGAGGGGTTTTTGGTTTTGTTTTTGTTTTTTTCATGTTTATTTTTGACAGAGAGCATGAGAGAGCGGGGTAGGAGAGAGAGGGAGACAAAGCAGACTCTGTGCTTGACAGCAGAGAGCCCGATGTGGGGCTCAAACTCACAAACTGTGAAATCATGACCTGAGCGGAAGTGAGGTGATTAACCGACTGAGCCACCCAGACAGCCCCCCAGAGAGGGTTTAATAAGAGACTATTTCCAAGACTGCGGGGCAGACTTATGGGAAAGTGGCTCAGGTAAATTGCCGGGGGCTGCAACTGGCAGGAAACCACTACCGTCCCTGGGCTTAAAGGAGAGAGGGGGGCAGGTCCTCCAGGACCCAAGGGAACTGTAACTGCAGGAGGAGCCCTCCAACGGGAGCTGGGGTCTCAGAAGAGGAGGCAGGGACTGCCCAGCCCAGCCCTTCAGAGTCAGGCGGGGAACCCGTGTTGTTGCCGACTCTGTTCTTTTCCATCCTTCCCTCCCCTCTCCCTCCCCATCTTCCCTTTGCCCTTACCTATTTCCTCCTCTCCCCTCTCCCCATCTTCCAGCTCCCTCACTCGCTCCTCCCCTCTCCTTCCCCTCCCCTCTATCTCCCTACAGTCTCCTCTCTCCTCCCCTCCCCCACCTTCCACTAGGAGCCAGAAATCCAGGGACTCCTCTCCAAGTTCAGCCTGCTGGGGACATGGGCGCAAGGGAAGGGTAAAGAGCAGGTGCCTGGCAGTTCAGTAGCAGGGAGGTGGGTGGGGGTGGGGGTGGGTGGGCAGAAGGAGGTGGGGAGTTAGGCTCAACTGCTCTGTAAACAGCTCCAACCTCTACATATCCCCGGAGAATAAACTATAACACAACACCACATCTTTTAAGACAGTCTATTGTTCAGAATTTCCACAAAATCTGACTGGCCTCTCCCCAGCTGGTCTGCACTGAGGTTGGCTCCCACTCTGTCACATGGTGAGCTGCAGATCAATCCCATTTTAAGACTAAACAAAAACCCCTCGGTGGCTCCATCAGATGGCCGTGAGCCACTGCACTGTTTCTTTTAGAAATTGTCATTCCCAGAGCTGAAAACAATTTGAGAAAATACTTAAAAAGTGGCTCCGATATCCGCTCTGCTTCCCTGTATGCGTCATCCCTTTGCAGGGACAAGAACTATTTCAGCTCTGTTTGTGAGTACAGATGTGCCCTGACCTACCTACCTTCCCTGGCTGACCTCCCCTGAGCTCTCTCTGAAACTGGGTCCGCGCTGGTGCCCGCGTGTCCTCAAAAGCCTGCAGCAAACCACCAGGCACAAAGGACCAAGGCGTGTGGCTTTTGCTTTTCAGGCCTGCCTGCCGCCACGATCCGCCCCACGCGTGCACACACCACACGCACATTCAGGCGCGCACACACATGCGCACTTGGCCACATGTCGCAGTTTTCCACAGTGCAGTCAGCAATGACCTTCAGACAAGGAAAGCCTAGTGCGTCACCCCACCCGGGGAGGCCAGACTTCTGGGGTGAAGCTAGAGCGGCAAGCAGCCTGAATGTTGCACGCCACCTGAATGCCCCCAGGCCAGCGAGCACAGACTCACAGAACTAGGAGTCCCAGTGTGGGGAGAGGCTGTGCGGTCCATGGATGTCCTACTCCGTGTGTAAATCCTACAGCTACTGCCCAGCTTGTATCAGCAATCCTGACAGCCCCTGGCTGGGCCCATATTCCTCCAGGCCTGGGCAAAACAGTCTTGCTAGAAGTTTCCCAGACCTTCTAAATGTGAGGTGTGACTTGGCGAGGGGGGGGGGGGAGGGGGGTCTTAGACTTACCCTCCCTCTCCCCACAGAGTTCCACCAACTAATACATGAATTGAACTGTATGAAATTGCTATCACTCTTAGGTTAAAAATGGCCAAACGTTGGCATTCGTGTAATTCAATCTAAATCATAGAAACAACCGTCAAGGCATCAGTTTTATGAATGTCTGGGGAAAATGCCCAACAGTATCCCAAAGGCAAGGCTCTCTGGGAAAAGCTGGACCAGAAGAAATGTATAACTGAGGCCTAAGTGGAGTTTCCAGTTGCTTTTGCCGAGAACTGATGGCCAGAGCTGTGTGGCAAATCCATCCAGAGTATAAGGAGAAGGGGGTCCTCCCCCAACCGGGGGAACCACTCACCAAGGTGTGCTGGTGGCCTAGGGGGACTCCCACAGAGGCGACAGAAAGTGAGAGGGTTGTCCCTTTTCCTCATTTTAAGCCCTAGATTGAGGCCATCCCTCAGGCTGCCCCGTGTTAGCCCGGGAGATGAACACATCAAAGTAAATCTGAAAGCACAACATGGTCGTGATGGCTAATTTTATGTCAACTTGATTGCACCATGGGGCACCCAGATTAAGCATTATTGCCCATGTGTCTGTGTTTCCAGAGGAGGTTAGCATTTGAATCAGTGGACTCAGTAAGGTAAATTGCCCTCCCAGTGTAGGTGAGCATCATCCAATCCACTAAAAGCCTAGAAGCGCAAACACAACAAATGTTGGAGGAGATAGGAATTTGCATGACCCCCCCTTTTTTTCCTCCACCTTACTGCTTGACTCGGGACCTCTCCTCTCATCTTCTTCCACCCTTGGACTTGGATTTACACCATTGGTTCCCCTGGTTCTCAGGCCTTTGGACTCAGACTAAATTATACCATTGGCTTTCCTGGGTCTCCAGCTTGTAGGTGCCAGATCTTGGGACTCCTCATCCTCCAGGAGCACATGAACCAATTCCTTGTCATCCTCCTATTGGCTCTCCTTCTCTGCAAAACTCTAACACAGTGCTTCGACCCGGTATTCTGTGTTCCGAGGCTGCTTATGCATATGCATGAGCAAGGCATAAATGGAAGTGAGAAGTTACCGTAGTCCCTAAGAGCGGGGGGGGGGGGGGGGGGGGGACTCAGAAGGCAGCTGGGCCAAAAGAAACTTTGGTCCTGCCATTGTGAGGGGGGAAAGCAAGAGACCAGGGGTAGACTCCCTGACCAGGGAGCCAGGCGGAGACGAACGTAGAAGCTAAGCGTTTCCAGAACACCAGCAAGGACCAGGTCACCTGGGAGAACTACCAGGCTCTATGTAGCTATGAGAACAGATAACATGTTATTAACTACCAGATTACAGAGGTGAATGCCAGCAGGGAAACCCGCGCCTAACACAGTTCTGGAAGTCACCCCCGCTCCACGTGTGCAGAAACCACCTTAGGCAGGTGAGACAGGTGAGAATAAATACAAGTGAAACCAAGCAATTCTTTGCAAAGACCCGCTTGCTGAAGAAGCTTCTTATGTTTACTAGATAAGACACTATTCTTCCCCACTTTTCATTGGGTGGTGTTTGGAAGGAAGAGGAAGATAACTAAAGAAGAAAATCTAAAGACTGCACTTGCTCTGACGTCTGAGGACAGCGTGAGCAAAATCTGTGACCCGCTGTACGTACTTCTGCGTATTTTGAAGACACCTGAAAAAGACTACACCACAGTTTTCGCTGGAACCTGGCACAAGCTACGATGGATTTTGGTATATACCAAATATCTATTTCGTCCGAAAGGTTTAAGGTACAAGACTTGAAAGGATTAAATTATTGGTCCCAACTCTTCACTCTTCGCTGTATCCGCGCCTTTTGCCACCTGCCTTCGCAGTTATTTCCACACAAAAGATTGTGTAAACTTCCCCACTCCCGCCATTCTCTTTGGCCGTGTGAAGTGGCTTAAACCAAAAAGATGTTAGGAAGGACTTGCCACGTGGCTATACTGAAGCTGGTTGTCGATTCTTCCATCATCAGGAGACAACCAGCTCTTCCCAGCCTGCTGATACCAGGAAGAAGACAACTGCATGGGACAGAGCCACCCCAGTCGACCTGTGATATGGAATAAAGTTGTCTCAGCCGACTCATGCACTCATAAGCAAGAAATGTTTATTGCTGTTTGACACTGAGATTTTCATGTTGTTATGCTGCTATTGCCGACAAAAAAAAAAAAAAAAAAAAAAAAAGGACTTGAATGAGACATGATCTATCAACATGGACCACAAACACAATATTGGAAACCAGAGTATATTTTTATTATACCTCCGACCAGTACCCCTGGCACTGTTAAAGAGGGGAAATGAGGGCCACGTGGGTGGCTCAGTCAGTTAAGCATCTGACTTGATTTTGGCTCAGGTCATGATCTCAGGGCCGTGAGATCAAACCCCACAATGGGCTCTGCGCTGGGTGTGGAACTTACGATTCTCTACCGCTCCCTCTCTCTCTCTCTCAAAAAGAAGGGGAATGATATATCTAAATAAGTAGAAATGGAATATAGATAAAACTTCTTCACTCCCCCACCATCACAATAAAAATAAATCTTACTGACAGGACTCTTCACTTTGCTAGAAAAAAGAAGCACAACTCTCTAGACTCCAAGTCTTTCAAATGAAAGATGCTATGATGGCGTACGTCGTTACCTCAATGAACTCTGTGATGTAAACTCACTTTGCCAACTCTTCCCGACTACACAACTCTGAGGATATATGGCTCTGGTCAAAAAAATGAAGGCAAAGCAACAGGTGGGCCAAACATATTTAGCATGGCGCACTGGAACCACGAATGATCTGAAACAGTGAGATCTCAAGGGAGGTCAGGGGCTGGCAAGGAGAGACTCGGAGAAGAACCAGGAGGCAGGACTGGGAACCTTCTATACATCAATGGGAGCCATTACCTGGGGTGGAAATCCTGCTCTATCACCTACTGGTCATGTGACCGTGAGCAAGTTCTGTAGCCTAGCATTAGCTACCTCATCTGTAGAATACAGATAACACTTACTTGTGCAGGTTGTACTGGGAACAAAATAAAAACCACGTCTGAAGGACCGAGCACACAGAGCCAGCACATCCTGCTCCACAAATGATAGTTTCTGTTCTACTGAAACATTACTCAGGACAATACATCTGTATTCCTCCTCTCTGGACAACAGTGAGCCCGAGGGAAAATGGGAAGGAACCTAATGTTCAACAAGAGAAAATGGCTAATAAATCATATTACACAAGCTCGGTGGGATATTAAGAAGCTGTTTTAAAAGATAAGTGTGAAGGCCATAAAAAAACTTAAAAATGATTTATTTAAAAAGACACAAAATTCTAGATGTACTCTGATTATAATTATGTAAATATATGAGCTGCACAGAAAAGACATATGGAAAAAATAAAAATAGGGTACTAAAATTACGGACTTCTTTGGTAAGTATTCATTATGGTGCTCGACGTCGTTAGTTATTAGGGAAATGCAAATTAAAAGTACAATGAGATGCCATTATATACCCACCAGGACACCTAGAAACCTCGGTGTACATAAGTTACACCTCAATTTAGAGAAACAGATTATTAATATTAATCTATTTAAAAATTTCAATCAGACAAAATTTTAAGATAAAATCTGTTTGACTTTTTTCCCTATCTCTTCTCTTCTCTCTCTCTCTCTCTCTCTCTCTCTCTCTCTCTCTTTCAGTTTGGAGAATTACCTGATGTACTCAGTGGGAAAACATTTCTGAAACAAAACAGTTGGCCCTTTTTAAACTATTATGCAAAGCATAATGCAGTTAAATCTATTTTTGATCCTTTTTTTTTTCATTTTGCTTTGTAACATTGGACAATCTTTTCTTCACATACTTCTGAGCTGTGGTTTGTAGGTTGAGAATTTTCTGTGCTTCATTTGGGCCATAAGAAATTATGAACAAGATCCTGCCAGCATTCAAAAACATTTGGGTATTTTGAGGAATATTTTAAATGCTTGACGTAGTATTCCAGCCTATGCTACCCTATGCACTAAGATGAGTTTATAGATTCTTTTATGGTTAATGCGATCTCTTTTCTTGTAAACATTTTCTCTTATTTAACTCCTTTCTTTTGAGTATATACTATATTCTAAAACATAAGTTCTTTAAGTTTATTTATTTATTTTGAGAGAGACAGAGACAGCTTAAGGGGGAAAGGGTGCAGAGGGAGAGGGAGAGAGAGAGAATCCCAAGCAGGCTCTGTGCAGGTAGCACAGATGTGGCACTCAGACTCACAAAACCACGAGATCACAACCCGAGCCGAAACCGAGAGTTGGATTGAGCCACCCAGGTGCCCCTAAAACATAAATTACTAAATTAAAGTTTCAGACAATTTAGTTTGAGTCACTGATACGCCTTCAGTAGTCTTATGAACTTTGTCTCTCCAAGACTGAAACTGATGTAGAATGAAGTTCCAAAGAGACCCATTGAACTGCAAATTGTCACTTCTCTGGGAAGTTTAGGTGGTTTTGTAGATGCGACAAGAGGCTGCTCTGCAGAACTCCCTTCTCTGTGTGCTCAGGACTCGCCTTTTCACAATCAACCACAGGTATTCGTGGGTCCCAGAATCCGCTTTGGAATCTGCTCCCACCGATCCCCTGATCCCCTGCACTCCAGGGAGAGGAAGGCTAGGGAAGCTGTCCTCTGCAGGTGTCTGATGGGGGGGGGGGGCACCTCCTAACTACGGTGACTCCCATTATCCTTTCTGACAAATTGGAATAGTTCCAGATGGTGTCCTTCCCATTTCTTTGGTAAATTCAACTTCCATCACATCATCCAACAAAGAATAGTTACTACCAGTTCTCCTAATGGAATACGTTTCCCCCATTTGGGACAAGAAGACCAGGGAAGCTTTTTCCTCGACCTCTGGTGGGCTCATACTCCCCAGCTTTCCTCCCACATCTGTCAGGTCTGGAAATCTCCCTGCCCCTCCCTCTGGCCTCACTGCTGCTGCTTCCCACAGTACATGTATCCTGTAACTTCACCATATGAACTAAAGTCAGAATAATGGTATTTAGAATTCCAGACCGACTTGCTGTTAAAAAGGACCTAGGCCTATGCCTGTTAGGAACAAGAATTGCTTTTATAGGCTGCCGTGAATGTATCCATACGGCGTTCATTTAGAATTTCCAAAGTTAAAAAAAAAAAAATGGAACCTTTCAATAGCTATGACCATAATCATAAAAGTCAGATCACCAGACAAAGGACTGTAATCAAAGAATGGGATTGATAAGGTTCCAACACCGCAGAGCCTTTTACACAGCTAAAAGAGTCTGGGCTGAAAAAGAGATATATACATCACCTCTTTCTGTGGGCTTTTCCTTAGACACCACCTGGGCAGCTGACCTATTTCACTGTCGGAAACAAGGACATGAGCTCAGATGCGATATTTTTTCAACATCTGTAGGCTTGAAAATAAACAATTTTGAAAGCCTGCAGCTCAGCACTTGGCATTTGACCAGAACTTTCCCAACTCCCAAAAGCCAAATCTGTTTTTTATTCCACTCTGGAGTGCCTCGTTTATCTTCCTCAGGAGAAAATAAAAACTAGAGTACTTGGTTCAGAGGATATATAATGGACAGTTAAAATGATCCTGGAATAATAGTTTCTTATGAAAATTGTATCAGGCCTAAGGATGTGTGTGTGTGTGTATGTATATACATACATATATATACACACATATATACACACACACACGTGTGTATATACATATACATATATATATATATATATATATATATATATATATATATATATGGGGTGCAGCTGGGTGGCTCAGTCGGTTAAGTGTCTGACTCTTGATTTCAGCTCAGGTCATGATCTCGTGGTTCATGAGTTCAAGCCCCACATCCGGCTCTGTGCTGGCAGTGTGGAGCCTGCTTGGGATTCTCTCTCTCCCTCCCTCTCTCTGCCCCTGCCCTGCTTGCACTCACTGTCCCAAAATAAATAAATAAACATCAAATATATATATATATATATATATTTTAAAATATGTATATAAATGTTAATCTAGTACCTCAATTTGTATTCTCCCTCATCTCTTTACTAGTAGATTAATAGACTGTCAGGTAAGAGAGGATAACACAGCTAACACAGAGAGACAAAAACCACACGTCTTTTAGTAAAATTATTTGCAGAACCCTGAGGATAAATTTCATAATATCATTCATTCATACCTTTATTCGAGAGGGGACAAAAAGATCTGGTGATATAATCTTTATGTAAAAAATTCATTTTTTCTTACCATAAAAGTGATAAAAATTGATACAGTGCAATCCTTTTAATTAAAAAAAAATCTCTACAATGGGGAAAGAACTCAAAATAGTAGTCATATTTATATATGTTGAATTCTAAAAGTACAGATTTAGACTGCCCTTGAGTGGTCAGATTTATAATAATCTGGAAAACCCTGTACAATCTGGAATAATCCCTATACAGATTTTTAGAATAAACCCGATACAAATGTCAATCATCATGGGATTCAGGGTGACAACAGGCCTGAACCAAGGCCCATTAATTTTATACATGTACATGTATTATTTTGACCAAAATTTTAAATGCTATTAACATGTTTTCAAGTGTTCAAATCAAAAGTAAACTGTCATTTCCAGGGAGGCCTGCAAAATGCGATTCATAACCACCTCTGTCATCTGCTTTGTCTGTGGCAAAGGCTCTCCTCCGTAAACCTCTGAAAGCATCCCGCTTCCCTTGGCCAGTTCACCTAGGCCTTGGGGGGCATCAAACAGCTGTTCACCTGCTTCAGCTGGTCCACAGTGCAGCCCAGAGACAAAGCGAGAAGAGCAGAAGCTGTTGTCCCGGGCCACAAAGAGCTGCCAAAAAAGAATGTCCCCAGAGACTACCTCTCCTTTGAGCAGGTACCAATACCATCACCACCGTGTGAAGAACAAAAAGGCTCACAAAACGGTGACTGCACACGTGTCCGTTCCATTGAGCTAGCTGTCTACCTGCCCATCTTGTACTGTAATGTGGGAGTTCCCTAGTTCATTTACAGAGGGGAAGGACCAACTAGGATGTGTCTTGTCCATGGAAAGACCTGCACCATTGTCACCTTCCCCCAGGTCAAGTTGGAAAATGACAGAGCTCTGGCTAAGCTGGTAGAAGCTCCCAGGGCCAATGGCAATGACAGATGTGACAAGATCCACCATCATTGGGAGGCAGTAGCAAAAAATCCGAGGCTGCTATTGCCAAGCTGGAAATGCAAAGGCCAGAAATCTTGCCCACCAAACTGGGATACAAGTACATTGTTAACTGTTCTGTACAGAAAAATAAAAATTATCCTTCAAAAAAATTCAATCTCATAACGATCTCTACGCTCTCCAAATTCACATAGTACTATACCTAGAATATGCAAACTCATGCATGAATACTTGTGGCTGCATGTTGTTTTATTAATTGGATTAATGTGGGTGGTCTGTATTCTCCAGCCAAGGTACAATCTATAACTTGTAATCTTTCCAAGTTTATGTAATGTCTTTTCTCACTCTATCTTGTATTTTAGTTACTTGATGACTGTCCTATCTCTCCAAACATACCGCAAGTTTATGGAGGGGAGGAAGTGTACGTTACTCATCCTTGGACTGAATGGATTTAAGGCTAAGATCAATTTTGTGTCATTCATAGCATCCAAGTTCCTAGGACAATTCTGTTCACACAGTAATAGTTTGGAGACAACAAGCAATGCCAAAATATAGTCCCCAGGAACTCGACCATGTGCCCATATGTAGAGCAGATATCAATCACCCTGCTTCTGGGATTACCTCAACACTACAAGCGGTGAATGAGTTAGTAGTTCCAATTCTACAATGGTTTACAGACTACTTATAAGAGTCCCTGTAACACTGGCCTATGCTACAGTAACAACTAAATGCCAAAATTCCAATGGCCTATGAAAGCAAGAGTTTCTTTCCTATTTATAAAATGTCTCATACAGGTATTCTTGACATGGTGACTTAATAATGGCTGCTTCCATCTGTGGCTCCTCCATGTCAAAATGGTGACCACCAAAGGGAAGAAGATTATGCAACCTATACTTGTTTTTAACCACTTTAGAGCAAAAGTGACAAAAATCCCTTCCACTCCAGGTCCATCGGCCTAATGTAGACACATGGCCCCAAATCAACCACAAGAAGGCTGAAGACTAGAGGAGTCCGTGGAATATTTGGTGAGTATTGCTATCTCTGCCATGCAACTGAATTTTTAAAAAGTGGAACCAGAGGACCAGTCAAGGAACGCCACTTGTGTAGAGAGATGGCTGTACCAACAAGGTACATGGCAATGGTGTCGTATTCTATTGTATCGAGTCAAGAGCTCCACTACTGTTACATTACAATAAGATCCATACTTATGTCACTGATTTTACCCATTTTCAAGGAAAGCAAGTCCGATGAGGAAAATATGTTTTCTACTTCATGCAAAGCAATGAGGTATGATGACTTGGCTTGGGAAAAAAGTTCCTAAAATAATATATCAGGCTCATCTGTTGAGGCCGTCCCTTCTGCTGCAGATTGCTATTGCCCAGTTTTCTACCTCTTATAATAGTAACCAGCTTTGAAGCCAAAATAAACCCTCTAGTTGTTCTCCAGAACACCCCATCTGCCTCACCCTTCAACACCAGGAGCACTTCCAGAGCTCTTAATGGCTGTGGCAGTGTATACTATAAATCCATGGTTATGTGGCTTCATTCCATCACGGATGAAAAGATGTGCCCTCTTCATTACCATTGCAAGAATACTTAAACTTTTTAATTTCACGCAGCAATTTTTTTTCTCAGATCGCTAGCTTAAAGATCATCTTTAGGATGCTTAAGTGAAAATTGTTGTTTCCCATGTGAAAATTCTCATTCTCTAAAAACACCCGTTTGGCATCAAAATAATACCAAAAGAGAAGAGTCACAAGAATAAGTTGTATATCTATTAACAAATACCTTTATTCTATTCATATGCACACATTAGTTGTTTCCTTATAACCTTTTTCTTGGTTCACTTCATAGAAAACAAAAAAGAAAGGCAAAGCTCTATTTTTGTAATGGATAAGTAATGTTTTCATAACTTATAATTCCAACGCCTTAAAGGCTGTAATGTTCTAAAAATTACACTGATGTTCTCCCAGTATCAGAAAATTTTGAAATACAAAGGTAAAAACATAGTCAGAGAATGGCATGCAGTCAACTCTGGTTTCTCTCGGTAGTTCCCCTTCGGGATACAAATGAAACTTTTCTTCTAGAATCTCTTCCATGTGTTTTGTGATGGCATCACATTCAAATCAAAGAATGAGGGTTGAGAAATGCCAGCAGCTGGCAAAGGCACCAAAAAGAAGTTACTCCCTTCTTGCATTTTACAATCACTCATGTTGGGAAATAGTTACCTGGAATCAGAACAAGATAAACACAGGCACACGTATGTGTGTGTCCGCATACACACGTGTATGCGCGCGCACACACACACACACACACTTGTTTAACAACATGTATACCCTACAGAAAATGTGATCTCTTGTCTTTTTACTGGATATATTCACTGTATCAGTTCAGATGCTTCTGCATGGGATTTGAAGAAAACAGAATCCATATTGTCCTAACCGGAGAAATGAACTGACTCATGTAATTGTAAGTCTAGAGCCATACTTCACACACTATGTATGGAGAAGGATAGTCATTGATTGTTTCAATTCAATGCAGATTGCCCCCCATGGTTCTAGTGCATAAGACCTGTACACAATTGCACTACTTAACAACTCATGCCTTTGTTGAACAGCATTCAAACTGCCCTACAGCCTGTTCAACTACACAGGTCTACTGGTCACACACTTAGATGTCTCGGCCATGCCAATCACTACAAAAGCTTCTAAACACCGGTCTCAGTTTCTGTGCTTATATCATCACAAAAAGGTAACAACAGTTCACCCTACGGCTTGAGTAGCACTGGTCTGGACATAGGTAGGCAGCAGTGATTCTCATTCCATCTTCCCGACACTCTCTAGGCTGCCCTCCTCTGTGCTCCAACTGCCTTTGGGGGCTGACATAGAGATGTATGCCGTGGTTCTAGTCTATGTATGACAATATACAGAAGGGAGACAGGGTCCCTTCCAAGGTATACACAAGAAATCAAAGAACTCTCCCAGGAGGCCCTGGCAAAATTTTCCACACATTTCGTTGTCCTTAGTGGACTCACGTTCCTGTTCCTGAATCTGTCACAGGCAAGTAAGAAGAGATTACTCTTGCAGGAATTCAGCCCACTCCTGGAGCTGGGGATGGGGTTCCATTCTTGGGGTACATGGGTTGCATAGGAGAAATAGTCTATGAGAAATAAAATTAGGTTTATGTGGTAAAAGTGATAAGGAGGAATGGATGTTTGATAGGCAATCAACAATGTTGGAAACATTTAAGCTAGGCTATTTGCATAAGTGATAGTCAAGTACAGGATATTATTAAATAGTCATTAATTTAATGACTTGGCATTGAGCTTGGGCAAGCAGAGAGATTGACTTACCCTAAAATTCCAATCACCTGGGGAAGGGACCCTGTTGACTCAACTTTCTCCAAACATGTCTGGTGAAAAGATAGGGTTTCATAGAAAAAAAACCTGACTGCTTAAGAGAGAAGGTGTTTGAAGGAATGGTGTGGGGGGAAAAGGTTGCCTTTCAGGATTTGGGGGAGGGAAGTTCGAAAGGAATGGGGAATCATGTGACCTGGGCAATGTCACAGAAAGTGTCTCCTGGGGTTCCTGGGTGGTAAAGCTTTGGTAAAGCGTCTGGCTCTTGATTTCGGCTCAGGTCATAATCTCACAGTTCGTGAATTCAAGCCAGCATCAGGTTCTGTGCTCATAGCACAGAGCCTGCTTGGGATTCTCACCCCCCCCCCACTGCCCCTCCCCAACTCGCACTCTCTGTCTCAAAATAAATAAACTTAAAAAAAGTGTCTCCTGCAATAATTTATAAACTAACTCCGTAACTCCCCATTTCTTAACTTCCTTCCAAAAAGTACAATATGGAAAAGGAGGGGAAAAGAGAGTAACTTTAGAAAAGAAAAACCTAACAAACACTCCTCAGCCAGATGATCAAGGTCAACATCAACAGTCATAAATAATGTTAATTAGTGGGTAACCTTAATATGATGTGATGAAAATGGTGCTTTATGGTGGTGACCTCCTTCCCTAAATCTTCTCTAATCGTGAGAAAAAATGTTAGACAAATTCCAATAAAGGGGCATCCTACAAAATATCGGTACTCTTCAAAACTATCAAGGTCGTGAAAAATAAGTAAAGTATGGTCACAACCAAGAGGCCCCTAAGGAGATAAGACAAATAAATGTAATGTGGTATCCTGAATGTGATTCTGGACTAGGGAAAAAAATCATCAGATAAAAACTGAGGAAATCTGAATAAAGTATGGACTTTAGTTAATAATTTATCAACATTGGTGCATCAACTATAATAGAGGTACCACACAAATGTAAGGTGTTAATAATAGGGCAGGGGGAGATGGTAACTCTTACCTGTCCAAATTTTCTGTAAATCTAAAACCACTCTAAAAAGTAAAGTCTTTTAATTTTTTTTAAGTTCTTGCTACTCAATAAATGACTAAAAAAAATAAATAACCCTAAAAGGCATATCGCAAAAGAGTATATCTAAAGTAGCCATTGAAATATTAAAATGTGGGGTGCTTGGATGGCTCAGTTGGTTGAGTGTCTGACTCTTGATTTCAGCTCAGGTCATGATCTCAGCATCATATGATCGAGGCCCATGTCAGCCTCTGTACTGAGTAGGGAGCCTGCTTAGTATTCTCTCTCTCTCTCTCTCTCTGTCCTTCTCCCCAACTTGTTTTGTCTCTCTCTCTCTCTCATATATATATATATATATATATATATATATATATGAAGTATCAACCACCCAAATGTAGAAATTTAAGACTGTCAATTTCAAGTGTCAATGAAGATATAGAGAAATTAGAACTCTATACACCTCTGCCAATGAGACCATGAAGTGGTGCGACCACTTTGGAAAACTCTTTGTCAGTATTCATTAAGACTGAACCTACATATCCCCTAGGACCCTGAAATTCCACTCCTGTGTGTGTGCGCATGTATTTGTATGTATGTATCCAGCAAAATACAAACACGTGCGCACCAAAAGGTAGATACAAAGTGTCTGTAAACATATTCAACCTAAAAAAATGGAAATTACCCAAAAGTCCATCAATGGTAGAATAGATGAATAAAACTATTATATGCAAATCACAGCATTGAGCAATGAAGCACGACGCAGCGATAAAAATGAACAAACTACTGCTACACATACAAGATGAAAAAATCTCATAAATGTCATGTTGAGTAACAGAAATCAGGCCCAAAAGAATAATTATGTATTATTGAAAATATGTAATTCCAATAATTGAAAACAGGCAAAACTAATCCAAGGTGACAGAAGTCAGGGCCGTGGCTACATTTCAGTAGTGGCTGACTGAGGGGCTCAAAGGGGGCTTCTAGGCTGTGATGATGTTCTGTTTCTCAATCTGAGTAGCGATCGCACGCATTTGCTCACTTTATGAAAATGTACCAAATTGTATACTTTGGTGCACTTTTCTGTATGTGTGTTGCACCTCAGTAAGGAAGGTTGTTTTAAAAATAATCGTAATAAAATGCCCAGCAGTGGATGGATGGATAAGCAAAACATGGTATATACATATAATGGGATATCGTTCAGCCTTAAAAAGGAAAGAAATTCTGACACATTATGAACCTTGAAGACATTATGCTCTGTGAAATAAAACAGACACAAAAGGACAGATATTGTATGATTCTGTTTACATGAGGTACCTACAATAGTCAAATTCATAGAGACAGAAAGTCAAATAGACAGTAGTAGAACAGTAGCCTGAGGGCTCAGCAGAAGAGTGGAAATGAGAAGTTAGTGTTTAATGGTACAGAGTTTCAGTCTGGGAGAACGAAAGGGTTCTGGAGACAGAGGGTAGTGACGGTTACACAACAATATAAATGTACTTAATGCCACAGACCTGCACTCTTAAGATGGTTAAAATGGTAAATTTTATGTATATTTGACTATCATAAAAGTAATCATAGTGAAGTATGGTATATGTTATAGTGATGACATTTCTCGGTAATGATAGGTCTTCTAAGTATCAGACGTGTTCTCTCTTCTCCAGAAAATCTAGTATGTATTGGGTATTAATAACAATATAGTGTAACTCTAAGTAAAGGCTCAGGAAGTAGTCAAGACTAGGGAAACTTTCCAGAAGAAGTATAACTTGAAATCCTTCTAAAAGAAAAAGGAGAATCTGGCTGAGAGGAAGTGTGGGCGACATTTGATCCAACACCATTCCAGGAGGAACTAGGTTTCTAACTGATTTTGGAATTGAATCTGCTGGCGTTGGATACGAGCGGAGAGCTGGTTCACTAACTCTGATGAACCTTGCAGTGGCCCACCACCCTGCCCACACCTTTGTAAGTAAACTTCCCTGAACTATCTACCTTTGAATGAGCCACCTGTGTCCTGTTGTGACCCTGACTGACACATGGAATCAAACGATAAGCCACCAGATTTGGAGTCAACCTTGGGCAAAATTAAAAAGGCAATTACAGATCACATGATACTTGGTGGGCAGACCTGGAAAAAATAATATGTTGACATACAATTTGCAAGCTCCAAAAGGTGCTGGTTATTACCCTTCTTGGTAGGATGAGAAGACAGAGATAGTCAATATAGGTCAGCCATTCAGAGCGGAGAGCAGGACGGGAAAGGGAGGAAGTGGATCCAGAAGGGCAAAGGGAAGCTATCTGGTACATTCTACAAGAACAACACTATGGAAGACTGAGGTGTGTCAGTTATGATACTCGTGGCTGTAAGAAAGAGTAGATTAATAGACATTAAAGAAGAGATTTATTATTTCACAGTAAGTCCAGAAGAAAGGCGGTTTCAAAGCCAGGTAAATCCATGACTCCCCCATGTCCCTAAAAGCACGGGGCTTTCCATCTCACTGGCGTGAAAACAAAGTCTCCTTTCTGGACCACAAGATGGCTGCAGATATTCCGGGTGTGGCACACCCACCCAACAACATGTAGTCAAGAGTAAGAGCGGTTTGCTCCCAAGGTTTGCTTTGTTTTAGTGAAGACTAAACTCTCTAAAAAGAATACCCCTCAGATCTCATCAGCCAGAATTCAGGCCTAAACTCTTCCCTAGCAGTGTAAGTGAGACTGTCACTTCACTTCATCATGACTGGCCTCTAGGATTAGGAAGGAGCCATAAATTCAGGGCTCTGTCCGAAAAAAAGCAAAAACCAAAAAAAAGCGTGAAAATTTCTGAGGGGTGATATTCAACATGCTCAAGAGAGGATAATATAACACTCTTTTCTCAAAAGATGGGCTTCCTGGGGCGCCTGGGTGGCTCAGTCGGTTGAGCGACCGACTTCGGCTCAGGTCATGATCTCACGGTTTGTGAGTTTGAGCCCCGCATCGGGCTCTGTGCTGACAGCTCAGAGCCTGGAGCCTGTTTCGGATTCTGTGTCTCCCTCTCTCTCTGCTCCTTCCCTGCTCATGCTCTGTCTCTGTCTCTCTCAAAAATAAATAAACATTAAAAAAAATTTTTTTTTTTAAAAAAAAAGATGGGCTTCCTCCTAGCTTCTCCCTTCTTGCCCCAAGATAGGTCCCCAAAGTCAAGGTAAAACTTTTCAGTGACCATAAGATTAGAAATTTCTCTTCCTCTGTGCATCCCTACCTTTCATAAAGTGCCTTATGGGGCTTTTTACTTAATCTTCTCCTTCTTTCACTCACGCATTCAACGAGCATTTGTTGGGAACTTGTGTTCAACTTCAGGAACATAACAGAAAGTAAGACAAAGTCCCCGAATTCTGGGAGCTCACAAGCGATGTCAAGAGAGTGACCCAAAGAAGTATCAGCGTACAGAGGAGAGGTAGGTGTTTACAGTCAGACAATAAACAAAGGTGGTCAGGAGCTACCTGCCACTCCGGAGAGCTGGGTGGGCATTGGCTTTAGCAAAAGGAAGCCCCTAGGAGACAGTTGCTTAAGACTTATTTTAGGCTCCAACATAAGAAGGGAGAAGCGAAGATCTCACGAGGGTGAGAAAGTGGCAAAGAAGCGGGATAAAGCTCCTTTAGACAAAGATTGTGTGGTGGACAGAAGCCGTCCCTGAACTGTATCTCAGGAAGCTGAGTGGAGAAGTGTTAACTCATGCAGGACACCCCCTCCACCAAGGCAGGGAGGAGCATGGCAGGACATCCCGGCCAAGGGACACCACAGGAGCTAAGGCCCAGAAGGGGGAAACCCAAAGCTAAATGCATACACCTGTAAGATTAGCCTCCCTTGGCGTAGAAGCCTGCGGTTACAGAATAGAGGAAAATGTGATCTAGAACAACCCTATATGCAATTCGTTCATAAATGAGCGATGCTAATAATGACTGTAAACATGACGATGATGGTGGTGGTGGTGGTGGTGGTGGTGACCCGGATAGTGACTCTGATGAGTTACTGGTCAGCTTTTAAGGCGGCAAGGTTAGTGTAGGAATTCCCTTGAGTACTCTGACAGTGCCACCTACAGGGAAACTTGAGAAAGACGAGACCCTTTTAATCCACCCATAAATCCTGAAGACCTGATTGATGCTTTCTGAACAGGATGTTGTTAAATACTAAGCTAAGGATTTGCAATTGGATTTTCACCCGTACCAACATGAGCACTATATCCTGTTCGAAATGTTCCCACTTCAGAAAGTCGCACCACCCCACAAGTTAATGAGCTTTTCTATACATAGTTTCTTCCAGTGTATAATTACTGGCCTGGCTTTATATTATTTTAGGATAGTGTCAGCAGCTAATTGTGGTACAGTCTGAATGCTCTGAAATGAGCTTCGGCTGAGTATGAGAATAGCTCAGCAAATTTAGGGCTGTGTGTGCATCGTTTTTAAAGTCTATTGTTTAGTAGGACACTGAACATGGCAAACTAATGATGGAGTCCAATTCAAAGGGCAAGAGACTATAGAATATGACCTGCCTCACATTTCACTTTGAACTTCCTAAACCACTTGTTCCTCAGTACCTACTTAGCACACTCAAATACCATTGGACTCTAGGTTGGTCTGAGTGTGCAGGGAATCCTTGGGTCTTGGCATTGCTGAGTCCCTAGAACTACTGCAGGCTCCAGCCTAGAAAGGGACACGCATTCCCCACCTTTTCATTCTCCTGGAGGCAAACATATGGGAGGCAAACATATCTCTGGCCTCTTTTGTCTTTCTTACATACTATTCCCTTATGTACTAGGTTGTCGGAGCAGAGTATCTGATGGATGAGTTTAGGAGAAGGAATGAACATTACTGACTCAGCCACTTTTATTCACTCTTTCCGTATATTCCCTCCTCTTGTTATCCTTCTGTGGTAAGCAGCTTCCAAAATGGCCCCCTAGTTTCCCACCTCATGGTATCACTCCCTTGTACAACCCCCACTCCTTTACTATAACTAGTGAGTTGCTTCTAGGGAGGAGAATATGGCAAAAAGTGACAGGATATCAATTCCCAGATGAGATTATAAAAACCTATGACCACCATCTTGCTTATATTCTTTCTTGCTTTCTTGGCTTGCTCGTCTCAATGAAGCAAGCTGCTGCGTCGGAGAGGCCCAAGTGGTAAGGAGCTGAGGTTAGCCTCTGGCCAACCGTTAGCATAAAACTGATGCTTCCTGCCAACAGTCCGCTAGGAACTGAGTCCTACCAACAACGACATGAGTCAGCTTGAAAGGGGCTCTTTCTCTACTTGAGCCCTGAGATAACTGCAGCCCTGACCGATACTTTGCTTGCAGCCTGTAGAGATCCTGAAGCAGAGGAGCTGGCTAAGCCTTCCCAGCTTCCTGAGCCACAGAATTTGTGAGCTAATAAATGTGTGTCAAACAACTACATTGTGGAATAATTTGTTACACAGCGATTGTTAACTAATATATCTTCCCCGGCCATTCACCATTGGTCAAAGCCTTTTGTAGGTGATTTAAATAAAAACAGAGACCGGTCTGACTCATACAAATTAAGGATAGTTTATGGAAACATAGCATCTACCCCACCATGCTAGGCAGGCAATGTCCTGGTTTAAACCTAGCTCAAAAAAAAAAAAAAAAAAAAAGTTCATGCTGGTATCAGATTCCAATATTCCCATATCTTCTCTCTAGTCTTTTCTGAATATTGTCTTCACTGTCACACGCAAAACGTATTTCAATACAAGAGTGTGAGGCAAGAGGGAGAGCAAAAGCTGCTTAACGTCCCTCTACCTACCCACAAACCAGCCCTCCATCCCTGACTTTCCAGAATTATGCTTATTCACTCAACCTTTAGTACACATTTATTATTCTGGCATTATTCTGCTTATGGAGTTACAGCAGGAAACAAAAGAAACAAAGCCTCACAAAGGTCACATTTTACTGATAGGGCAATAAATAAAACGAAAATACATAATATAATGTCAGATAGTGAGAAGTACTAGAAATAAAAATAAAATGAAGTAAGAAGGTAGTGAACGGCAGAATGGCATTGGGAGGAGGGGTGGGTGGTCCAAGGCATCTTCACTAGTGGCATATTTTAGCAGAGGTCTGAGAGAAATCACAACGCCAACCCTGAGAAACTCTGACTGAAGACTGTTAGTCTGATGAAAAAGCAAGTGCAAAAACTCCGAGGCAGGAGCAAACTTAGAATGTCAAGAAATAGCAAGAAAACCAGTATGGCTAGAGCAGAATGAGAAGTTAGGCATGAGAGTGAGGTAGGAGATGGGGAAGGGTTGATCGTAGAGCTTGGTTGGCCATCGTTAAGGGTTTGGGCTTGGAGCATGATGAAAGGCTGTAGGGAGTTTGAGTTTAGATGATTCCAGATGACCGAACTTTTGTATACGGAGAGAAATGGCTTCCTAACAGTCTAAGATACCTCTGGTAGGAGGGCAAATGAATAGAAAGCCTTTGGTAGGCTCTTAAAAAGCTGAGGATGTGTGTATTGTACAAACTGGCAATTCTATTTCTGGTACGGAACAGGGAGAAGCCATCACACATTTGCACAAGGAAACACCTATAAGGACGTTCATTGCAATATTGCTTGTAATGGCAAGATGAAGTAATAGGGAAACTGACCAATAAAATAAGGCACGTTCACTCTTGAGTTATCAAAAAGAAGGAACTAGATCTATCTATAGGAACATGGATATGTTTGAGAAATAATGTGAACTGGAAAAATGAACATGTAGATCAATATGTATAATATCATTCACACAGGGGCGCCCGGGGGGCTCAGTCGGTTGAGCGTCTGACTTCAGCTCAGGTCATGATCTCACGGTTCCTGAGTTCGAGCCCCACATCGGGCTCTGTGCTAACAGCTCAGAGCCTGGAGCCTGCTTCGGATTCTGGGTCTCTGTCTCTCTCTGCCCTTCCCCTGCATGTGCTCTGTCTTTCTCTCTCTCTCAAAAATAAATAAACATTAAAAATAAATCACTCATACGAACTGAAAGCAATAACCCCATCCCAAACCAGTATTCTATATTGGTTGTAGATACATAAATATGTGCAAAGAAAATGAAGACTTAATTGAATGGATACCTACAAACTCATGATAGTGGTGATGGGGACAACGTTGGGACATGAAGTCACATGTCACCGAAGGTTAATCTGTAATGTTTCATTTTGTTGCAAAAACAAAAAGACTGAACGTAACAAAAATGTTCTGTGTTAATTCCAGGTGGTAAGAATGCGAGCTTTTCATACTATGTTTTCTACCTTCCTATCTATGTGAGAAAAAGCTCGGCTATTCCACAGCAAGTAGTTGGAACAAAAGGAAAAGTCATTTTGCACACTTATGGCCATATGAGATTATTTCGCCCTGGGCACACAAAATCAGATACCTTTTTTGGACTCGAGAAGATAAAACGTTTTCCAGCCTTTGGGTGGGTAAAGCAGGCCTTTTATAACCCCTCGGGGACTTCGGGTCTTTGCAATGTCTTCCTGCTAAACGCTCTCCGGCAGCCTCAGAGCCCGGGTCAATGGTGCTTTCATCATTTTATGTGAAGAAGGCTGTTCACACAGTCCTTAAACCTACATCCAATCAATTAATTTAAAAGAAAAAAAAAAATCTCCTCCCTGTCCCTGGGGTGAGGTCCAAGGACTGAGATATCCTGTGGGCTGAGAGGAAGTTTAAACCAAAATAAAGATTTAAGCTTTTAATCCATCGATTTCATTCAGCGAGGGGGCCGGAGATCAAAACCGGTCTCACTGGCTGTGAAGACTAGAAATAAATAAACAAATGTAATTACGTTTTCACCACAAAGCAGTCATCAGGTGCATCCTCTGGGAGCCGAGGGAAGGGTGTGGGGAGGAGCGGGATCCATTTCTTCCTCCCAACAGGCATTTTTGCAGAGCCTCCTGAAGGCTGACACAAGCTCACCTCCTGCTGATGTTACAAATGGGCCCTCACGTCCCGTTAGCTTCCCTCAGACACACTTCTACCGGATCTGAAGGGTTTTTTTAATTTTTTGTGTGTGTTTAGTTATTGTTGACAGAGAGAGACAGTGCGAGCAGGGGAGAGGCAGAGAGAGGGAGACCAAAAGCAGAATCCAAAAGTAGGCTCCAGGCTCCCAGCTGTCAGCACAGAGCTGGGCGCGGGGCTTGAACCCACGAAGCGTGAGATCATGGCCTGGGCCGAAGGCGGACGCTTAACCGACAGAGCCCCCCAGGCGCCCCTGAAGTTTCTTTACGCTAAGATTTCAACTTCTGAGCCTGCATTTCCATCTCCCCCACCCTTAAGCTCCATCTTTCAGTCTCAGGAAAAAAGAAAGGCTTTCCTCCTCTTCTAGATGGCAAATGAGACACTTACTCCTCAACCCTCAAATATGAGAAACTTGACATCTCTCTCTTCTCAGTCAGGTGGATCGCTTTGAATCTCACCCAGTCTGCTCCCTAAATGAGTCTGGTGATCTCGGCCAGGAGAGGACCTCTCCCGCTTCTCACAGAATTATGTAAGAATCCTGTTGACAGAAAACCAGGTAAGGGACTGGTCCACAGCTTTTGCTTCATTGTTGGGGACACTCTGGGCTTCTAGATGCCGGGGTCTCTCAGCATCCCACCCTGTGGAGTGCAGAATCCTCTCCTAAGCCCCTTGCTGCTGCTAGCCTTGGCCATCCACAGACTTCTGCAGCAATGTCCATTTTTAAATGTGCCAACAGGTACATTCCTCCAGGAAAGGATCCTGAGATGTGTTTCTAAAGGCCCAGGCTGCCACCAGGATGCTTACCCGACTGAGCCACCCAGGCGCCCCCAATAAGTCTAATTTTTTACTAAGAGGATGTATATTTTGCAGATTTTAACATGTTCGTATCTATCCTTGCCTTCGTCCTTTTTATGACAACCCTCAACTGTGCCCATCATCCCACGTCTGTCTCCCCCAAGCAAATCGGAGTGCCAGAGTTATAAGACCATTCTTATATAGTCTTCTTATATTCCGGGGTATGCTGGTTGTATTCATTATTTAAGGAATTCGTTATCAAATGTCAGTGCTTTATTACAAACATAAATAATTTGTGGCGAGTCTGATGGACACCACAGAGTACACCATTCAACCTCATCTCTGCTGCAATGTTATTTCAACCTTTCCTCACCCTCTACACCCAGCCCTGAACCTGTTTCTCCTCCCTCCACCTTCCCCACCACACCCACCTGCCTCCACTCCCTGCCGGGCTAGAGTCGCATCTTTCTCTGGCTCTCTCTAAAATGCCAGTGTGACCGAGTCACTCTCTCGTGGCTGCCGACTGCCTTTCAAGTAAAGAACATGATGCAGCCCCATCCTGGGCACGTGGAACGGGGTCCACGCCACCGCACGCACCCCAAGCCCCAACAAGCACAGGTTCCCCTAAATGCCTTCTACTGTCTAACAGTCTCCGTTTTCCCACGCTATTGATTCTGCCTGGAATACTGCTTCCTCTACCTTCTGTCTTCCTCCCTCTTCTCTCCCTGACAACCCCCTCTCTGCTGCTAATCCCATATAGTGTTGATGCTGGGGGGCTTCCATTTCAAACTGCCTGGGTTCAAGCCCGCCTACATCTCTGTCAGGCCTTGAGCAAGACACTTAATCTCTCTTTGTCTTAGTGTCCTTATCTGTAAAATTGAGATCATAGTATGTTAATAAAAGGTTAATTTCATTAACGATTAGTTGATTGTAAGTTTTTTTTAATGTTTACTTTTGAGAGACAGAGAGAGCACGAGCAGGGGAGGGACAGAGGGAGAGGGAGACGCAGACTCCGAAGCAGGCTCCAGGCTCTAAGCTGTCAGCACAGAGCCCGACGCAGGGCTCGAACCCACGAACCGTGAGATCATGACCTGAGCCAAAGTCAGACGCTTAACCGACTGAACCACCCAGGCACCCCTTGATTGTAAATCATAATAGCAGCACCTATTGATACGATAGTGGTAAGGATTAAATTTGCTAATACCAGTAAGTGCTTGGGCAATGGCGTTCTTTTCTGAGGCATCCCCCTCACCCCTCCAGACTGCCTCCAGCATGTCGCCTCACTGTCTTGTGATGGTCTGCTCAGCATCAGACAGTGGTTTCCCTCAGATCAGTGATTTCTTTGTCATGAGCCCTGTGCCCATAGCAGCTCATATTACAGCAAAAACACATTGGAGCTCAACCAAACCACGTTTTTCCAACACCCGCTGCGCATTAGAATCATCTGGGGAGCTTTTAATACGCTGCCTGGGCCCCAAGCCAGACCAATGATACCAGGATCTCAGAGGATGGGGCACAGACTTCATATTTTTTAAAACCTTCCCTAGGTCATGAAGAACCACTGAGTTAAACCCAAGTGTTTTTTTTTTTTTCTTTTAATGTTTATTTTTGAGAGAGAGGGAGACAGGATCTGAAGCAGGTTCTGCACTGAGAGCAGAGAGCCCCATGCAGAGCTTGAACTCACAACCTTGACATCATGACCTGAGCCAAAGTCAGATGCTTAACCGACTAAGCCATCCAGGTGCCCCTAAACCCAGGTTTAAATCTCAACTCTTCCACTTCCTAGCTCTAGGAGCTTGGCTGAGTTACTAAAGCTCCCAGAGTCTATGACCTCGTCTGTAAGATGTGGATAAAAAATGTCTAACTGCAATAGCGACACTCAGAGTATGTCCCCACCACCCCCATCCCCTTCACAAAGCAGATGCTCCCACAAAGAGGTCAGGGTATTTGTTTTCCTGCTGACTACCCTGGCAAGTTATCAGAAATGTCTTGGGTCCCTCCATCAAAGCCTGAAACTCTGAGTTGGGCACGTCTCTCCTGCAGATAGAACCATTTTCTCCCTATTCTAGTAACCATGACCTTCCCTGGCCTCTTCTGGGGCAGGAGCCACGATGGCCTCCTACTCCTTCCACCCTCAGAGCCCTTCAGTATACTTTGTTCGTTCTCTTAGACTCTGCCCACACTTTTTAAAATAATTCCTTTACTATGGGGCACCTGGGTGGCTCAGTCAGTTAAGTGTACGACTTCAGCTCGGGTCATGATCTCGTGGTTCATGAGTTCGAGCCCCCACATCAGGCTCTGTGCTGACAGCTCAGAGCCTGGAGCCTGCTTTGGATTCTGTGTCTTCATCTTTCTGCCCCTCCTCTGTTTGTGGTCTCTCTCTCTCTCTCTTTCTCTCTCTCAAAAATAAATAAACATTAAAAAAATTTTAAATAATCCCTCTATTAAAATTTCCCATAAACCCATTTGAGTGTGCCATCTTGTAATCCTACTGATTATAATAGAGAACGAATTGCACTAAAGAGGGAGAAAAAAAAAAAAAACCAGAAAAAGAAGTGGAATATATGGTTAAATTTTAGAAAAGTATAAACAAAAACAAAAACAAAAAACAAAACAAAACCCTCCTAAATCCTATCTTTCCTTGCCAAATTCCTTTATGGCAGCTAAAAAGCTTGAAAAGTACTCTATCTATAGTTTACTATATGATAAATTAAATAAATAAATAAACAGATTGTGTTCTAAGTTTCTCTGAGACTTTTCCTAGTTCATTATTCTCTTTCCTTTACAGGCTTCTTTTCTTATTCTTTTCATTTTGGCCCAAATCATCTAACAAGATCGCAGTCAAGATTTAAGGGAGGTACTCCAGAAAAATATACCTTTGGGAAGTAGTGCATTGGAATGATCTCAGGCTCTGGTGCCAAAGTAGACTTAAATTTGAAACCCACTCCTCATTCTGTAACTAAGACAAGTTGCTTATTGTCTCTAAAAATGGTGTAAGGGGCGCTTGGGTGGCTCAGTTGTTTAAGCGTCTGACTTGATTTCGGTTTAGGTCGTGATCACATGGTCATGAGATTGAGCCCCTCATCAATGTGGAGCCTACATGAGATTCTCTCCCTCTCCCTCTGCCTCTCTCTCTCAAAAATAAAAACAAAATAAAAATAAAAATAAACATGGGGTATGAATTCTTATCTCATGGGTTTTTGCAAGATGCTATATCATGATAATTATAATAGTTAATATTTTAGGGGCACTGGGGTGGCTCAGTTGGCTGAGCACCCTACTCTTGATTTTGACTTGGGTCATGATCCCAGGGTTGTGGGATCAAACCCCAAGTCAGGCTCTGCCATGAGCATGGAGCCTGCTTGAGAGTCTCTCTCTCTCTCTCTCTCTCTCTCTCTCTCTCTCTCTCTCTCTCTCTGCCCCTCTCCCCCACTCATGCTTTCTGTCTCTCTCTCAAAAAATAAAAATAAATTTTAAATATATTTCACCTTTATAAGTCAGGCAATGTGATAAGCATTTGATATATCCCATTTAATTCTCACAAAAACCCTAGGAGGTAGGTGCTATTTTTAATCCCCAGGGAAGTTAAGCAATTTGTCTGAGGCCAAACACAAGCTAGCAAATAACAGCATTAGGCAATAATATATGATGTAAGTTGCCTAGAGATCATATTAGGCACATATTAATGATATCCTCTGCTATTTTGATAATGATTAATTTCCTTCTCCAAGTTGGGGAGGGAATGAGTTCAGAATAAGCTAAGTAATTATACCACTTGCTTCTTACCCCAGTAGTCTGGAATTCAAGGTTTTTTCTATCTGGAACTTAAATGAGTATAATGCTTGGTGTCTCACTCCTACAAATTCCCCCCCCCCAAAATATATCCACAAAACGATGTATACAAGAATGCTCAGAGTAGCTTTATCCTTAATAACCTAAAACTAGAAACTTCCCAAATGCCCATCAACACAAAAATGGGAAAATGAATGACAGCACATCCATGCAATGGAATACTACTGAACAATAAAAAGAAATGAAGTGCTGGGGCGCCTGGGGGCTTCAGTCGGTTGGGCATCTGACTTTAGCTCAGGTCATAATCTCACGGTTCGAGGGTTCGAGCCCCGCGTCAGGCTCTGTGCTAACAGCTCGGAGCCCGGAGCCAGCTTTGGATTCTGGGTCTCCTTCTCTCCCTGCTCCTCCCCTGCTCATGCTCTGTCTCTCTCTGTCTCAAAAATAAATTAAAAAACATTTAAAAAATTAAAAAAAAAAAAGAAATGAAGTGCTGACACACATAACAACATGGATGGATCTCAGAAATATTATACTTAGTGAAAAAAGACAGAAAGTGCACCTCATTGCTCCCATCCACCAGGAGAAAGGGAGAGGCTTGTTGATTGTTCTTTTAGGAACAGAGAACTTGCCCAGAAACACTCTCTGTATCTCTTTGGCCAGAGTTGGGTCGCTCACCCTTCATGAACCAGTTCACTGTTCTTGAGGATTCAGTCAGGGGCCCCACTGAACTAAGAATAATCTCCCCAAATGCACTGCTTCTAAAGGAGAAGAGCAGCTTTTGGAAAGGAAACTATAATATCCACTTAGGGTAACGGGAGGGGATAAGACTGGGGCAAAAAACCCAGATTGTGGAGAACCTTTAATAACAGACTGAGGAACTTGAGTCTAACATAATTAATAGGGAGCAAGAAGGTGACCTAGGGGAAATTGACGATCGTAGTATTGAAAAGGGGCATTGGATTTGAAGTTGTCGGGTCTAAGCCTGGTTCTGCGGCTTGTTAACTGCATAAGCTTTGACTCTTAGATCTCTTAGCACCTCAGGACCACCATACCTTAACAGTAACGTGAGAATGAGAATGAGCAATTTCAAAGCTATTGTTACGAGAATTGTAGTGAAAATACATTCTTTATCATTCATTCGATCTGTATTTATCGAGAATTTGTTAAACACCTGCAATAAAATGTAATAAAAAATACAAGAATAAATGATGCTAAGAACATGAGCCCATTCGGTAAGCCCCTGCTCAGCTCCTTGCTTTTGACATTATTCTCTGCAAGTCATTTCTGGCTGTGCAACTCTACTTTTACTAAACTGAAAGCCAGCAATCTAACTTTTCTGCATCCTTGGGCAGGGGATGTGCTCATGCCTTTGTTCACTCGACAAATGCATTATAGAGAAGCACGAACAAACGGGCTGTTCTATCATTATTCAATCCTGCTTCTTGCTTTCACAGTGGCCCTGGATTTAGTTATCCAGACAACCTGACCCCCACGCTCATAACACAAACGGCGTGCAGAGCCACGGACCAGCACCCTGCTCAGTCTCTCATCCTTTTCCTAGATTACTTAGAATGTCTCCATTAGGTCCATGGAAACGGAAAGAAATCACATCTGTTCTTGGCTATTTTCAGAATCTCTTTAGGAAAAAAAAATTTTTTTGAATGGCAAGCTTCTGCAGTTTTCCTGAGGACACTATACTATACCCTTCCAAAGTTGAGATGATAATTAAATAGAACCTAGCTATTTATTTTTGATGCTTGCAAAGTTCATTGATATTCAGTACCTCGATACATTTCTTTACAAGATAACAGATGGAAAAAAATTAGCTGAAGAGAATGAATAGCTAATAAAGCAAGAGTTGCAAATGACCAATAAATGCACAAAAATTTCCAGGTCTCTCGTGAGTGAGGAAATCCAAACTAAGACGATAATGAAGCATCTTTTTGCACCAAGTAAATTTACAAAGTTGAAAAAGAACGGTAATGCTGCATGAGGGAATTTTCAAATAGAGGAAGTAGGTCTTTGCATTTTTTCTACTTTCATAACTACAGCTTTTTTGCTAGAACTATAACATTGGGATGAACTTTTTGGAAGGGAATTTGGCAGTAAGTATCAAAATTTAAAATACATGATACCCTTTGTCCCAGCAATTCATACCTAGAACTATATAATAAGGAAATAACCAGAGATGTGAATATATTTACTTGTACAGAGTTATTCATTGTAATGTTATTTATAAGTGAAAAAACACAATCTAAATATCCAACTATAAAGAATTTTAATAATATGTAACCATTAAAAATCATGTTGTGAAAGTATTTTATAATAACATTGGGAAATATAGACAATATAATAAGTTTTTTTTTAAGCCACATAATTATGTATAGTATGATTATTCTAAAAATCATGTATGTGTGTGTCAGGGGGTGAGAATAATGGTGGTAGGTATACAAAATAGCAGCCCTGTCTATCCTGCAGGATTAGAATTTTTTTTTTAATTTGTTAGAATTTATTTATTTTACTTTTTAAAATTTAAATCCAAGTTAGTTAACATATGGTGTAATAATGATTTCAAGAATAGAACTTAGGGGCGCCTGGGTGGCGCAGTCAGTTAAGCGTCCGACTTCAGCCAGGTCACGATCTCGCGGTCCGTGAGTTCGAGCCCCGCGTCGGGCTCTGGGCTGATGGCTCGGAGCCTGGAGCCTGTTTCCGATTCTGTGTCTCCCTCTCTCTCTGCCCCTCCCCCGTTCATGCTCTGTCTCTCTCTGTCCCAAAAATAAATAAAAAAAAAAAAGAAAAAAAAAATTAAAAAAGAATAGAACTTAGTGATTCATCACTTAAATATAACACCCAGTGTTCATCTCAAAAAGTGTCCTCCTTAACGCCCCTTGCCCATTTAGCCCATCCCCCCACCCAACACCCGTCTAGCAACCGTCTCTGTATCTAAGAGTCTCTTATGGTTTGTCACCCTCTCTGTTTTTATATTATTTTTTTGCTTCCCTTGTGTTCATCTGTTTTGTATCTTAAGTTCCACATATGAGTGAAGTCATATATTTGTCTTTCTCTGACTTATTTCACTTAGCATAATACCCTCTAGTTCCATCCACATTATTGCAAATGGCAAAATCTCATTCTTTTTGATCACCTAGTAATATTCCATTGTGTGTGCATATACCACGTCTTTTTTATCCATTCATCCCTTGAGGGACATTTGGGCTCTTTCCATACTTTGGCTGTTGTCGATAGCGCTGCTATAAACACTGGGGTTCATGTACCCCTTTGAAACAGCACACCTGTACCCTCTGGATAAATACCTAGTACTGCAATTGCTAGGTCGTAGGGTAGTTCTATTCTTAGCTTTTTCAGCAACCTCCATACTGTTTTCCAGAGTGGCTGCACCGGTTTGCATTCCCACCAGCAGTGCAAAAGAGTTCCCTTTGTCCGCATCCTCCACAGCATCTGTTGTTGCCTGAGTTGTTAATATTAGCCATTCCTACAGTATCATAATCAAAGGAATTTTTCTTCCTTCACTTTTTTTTGCATTTTTTTCAGGTTTTCTGCTATGAACATTTATTTCCTAATAATGGAAATGCAGGGGAAAAAGGTTTTTAAAAGAATCTGTGATTCTTAAGAACTTTGTCAAATTCCCCTTTGCCTTCATCCAAAAGTACAAAATAAATAAAGTTTAAAGTAAGACGACACCATATTACTAAGTTACATCTTACAGTATATTAGGGTAAGGTCCAATTCTTACTACTACCCCTGTCCTCTAGCTCAGTCCTTTCAAATTTAAGCTGGTCTAACCAGGCCTTCCTATTGAGAGCCTCAGCCATATCCTCAAATGCTACCCCCACTGCTACCAACATTATCTTCTTTTAAAAATAAGTTACTCGTGGGGCTCCTGGGTGGCTCAATCAGTTAAGTGTCCAGCTCTTGATTTTGGCTCAGGTCATAATCTCACAGTTCATGGGATCGAGCCCACATCAGGCTCTGTACTGACAGCATAGAACCCGCTTGGGATTCTCTCTCTCCCTCTCCCTCTGCCCCTCCCCCTGCTTGCGCTCACACAGGCACACTCTTTCTCTCTCTCTCTTTCTCTCTCTCTGTCTCAAAATAAATAAATAAACCTTAAAAAATAAATAAATAAAATAAAATATTTGCCTGTTCTTTACAATGGGTAATATATGCACCCGGTACAAAAACCCAAAATGTAAAGGAAGTAGCTATGCATATAAAATAGACATGTATAGATCGTTTTCTTTTCTTTGGGTACAAATAGTCGTGCATGCTTTTCATCACAAGGATGTAGTCTTTCGTTGACTGATAGGAGGTTGAGGCAATTGTCCGTCTTTATATTCCCAATTTTCTGCTTCACTTTGTTTTAGAGATGTTTTCTACAGACAGCAGGTAGTTGGGTTTTGCGTAGTAATTCAACAAGAGTGTTTTTACTATTGTCAGCAGGTGAGACTAACCCGCCTACATTTACGTATGTGAGCGGATTGTGTGGTCCTGGTTCTGTCAGCCCGTTTTACGTTATAGTACTCATGTCTCTGTTGCCTTTAAAAATGCTCTCATTTAGGGGCGCCTGGGTGGCTCAGGCAGTTAAGCGTCCGACTTCGGCTCGGGTCACGATCTCACCGTTCACGAGTTCAGGCCCCACGTCGGGCTCTGTGCCGACAACTCAGAGCCCGGAGCCTGCTTCCGATTCTGTGTCTCCCTCTCCCTCTGCCCCTGCCCCCATTCACACTCTCTCTCTCACTCACTCTCAAAAATAAATTAAAATGTAGAAAATGTTTTAAAATAAAAACACTCTCATTCTATGGGCTGCGATTTCTTTATGTAGTGTACGTGGGGTTTTTTTAATAGTTGGAAACTTGATGTTTTTGTTCGAATGGACACATTCATAACTATAATTTTGCTTTTTTCATTATTTTGTATTTTCCTATTCTTTCTTTTTTTCGCAGCTAGTACAAAATTCAAAAGATACAAGAGTACACGGTAAAAAATGTCTCCTTCTATGATCTTCCCAGCACTCATTTCTTTTTTTTCCCCCCGTACCCATTTCTTAATCCTAGAGGCAATTATATAAAGAATCCTTTATAGCCATAATTCCATACAGTTCACTCAATCGTTTGTTTTTAGACAGTGTCAGCTACTGCCATTATGAGCAATAGTAAAATTAATATACCTCTTTTTTCTTCCACATCCCCACCATTGCCTTATTTTTGTTAACTGAAAATTTCTTAGTGTTTCCCCTTGTTCCTTAAATATATTTTACACATGTTGACATGCCAGATTCCAGTGATTTCTTGTATCTCTAACATCAAGCATTGAAAATACAGTACTTAAGGGAGCCTGGGGGGCTCAGTCAGTTGAGCGCCGACTTTGGCTCAGGTCGTGATCTCGCAGTTCGTGAGTTCGAGCCCCACCTTGGGCTCTGTGCTGACAGCTCGGAGCCTGGAGCCTGCCTCGGATTCTGTGTCTCCCTCTCTCTCTCTCTGCCCCTCCCCTGCTCATGCTCTGTCTCTCTAGCTTTCTCAAAGATAAACATTAAAAACATTTTTTAAAATTTTTAAAAAAAAGAAAATACAGAACTTAGATCACCTCCTACCTTCTCACTACCTCACCCTCCCAAACTTTGATAGTTGACATCATTTCTACAGCGTCAGAGTTTATAGTTTATATTTTGTACCTCTCAATCATTAAATGAGATATGTTTCAGCCTTAATCCGATGAGTAGGATTCATGTTCCTACTGCTGCTTTTCCCCTGAGCTTCATTAGGGTTGAAGTTTGGTCTGTAGTAGTTTCTTCAAGAAAAACTCATTGAAGCTAGAGTTCCTACATTCTTGATTATTCAACGGATTTGTATGTTGCCTTTATATTTAAAAGTTGTAGCTAGGTAGGGGTGTCTGGGTGGCTCAGTCGGTTAAGCATCCGACTTTGGCTCAGGTCATGATCTCGGAGTTGGTGGGTTTGAGCCCTGCGTTGGGTTCTGTGCTGACAGCTCAGAGCCTGGAGCCTGCTTTGGTTTCTATGTCTCCCTCTCTCTGTGTGCCCCTCCCCTGCTGGTGCTCTGTCTCTCTCTCTCCCTCTCAAAAATAAATAAACTTTTTTTTTTTTTAAGTTGTAGCTAAGTTAAAAAAAAAAAGTTTGAGTCACACTTTCTTTCTCTAGGGCTTTGTGAACAAAGGTCCATTGTCTTCAAACACTGAACGTTCTGTAGAACATTCAGAGACCAGCCTGATCTTTTCTTTCTGACAGGTGGCTTACTCCTTCTCTCCCTCACCCAAAACATGCCAAAGATTCTTGTTTCATCTTTGGAGACCAGTAACCTTACCAGGGTGTAGATGACTATTGATTCGTCCATGCCAAATTTTTCTTAGATAAATGGGTCCTTTCAAGTGCAGATTCAAGTCTTCTACTGCTAGTAAACAAATAAATGTCTGGAATGTTTTGTTTCTTTTCTGGGACAACTGAACAGTCAAATCTTAGTTCACTCCTGGAAATGTTCCTTAAATATATCTTTAAACATTTTTCCAGGGAGAGCCTGGGTGCCCCAGTCCATTGAGTGTCTAACTCTTGATCTCAGCTCAGGTCTTGATCTCAGGGTTATGAGTGCAAGCCCCATGTCAGGCTCTGTGCTGGGTGTGAAGCCTACTGAAAAAAATAAATAAATAGGGGCGCCTGGGTGGCTCAGTCGGTTAGGCATCCTGCTTCGGCTCAGGTCATGATCTGGCAGTTCGTGGGTTTGAGTCCTGCGTCGGGCTCTGTGCTGACAGCTTGGAGCCTGGAGCCTGCTTCGGAGTCTGTGTCTCCCTCTCTCTCTGCCCCTCCTCCACTCACGCTCTGTCTCCCTCTGTCAAAAATAAATAAATCTTAAAAAAAATTTTTTTTAATAAATAAGCAGGGGTGCCTGGATGGCCCAGTTAAGCATCTGACTCTTGATTTCCCTCGGGTCATGATCTGACGGTTCATGAATTCAAGCCCTGTGTCAGGCTCCACACTGACATCGTGGAGACTGCTTGGGATTCTCTCTCTCTCTCTCTCTCTCTCTCTCTCTCTCAAAAATAAATAAATAAACTTTAAATAAATAAATAAACATTTTTCCAGTCCCCTGACCTCAATTCTCTTTCTCACATAACCACTATGCATTATGTCAGCTAACTTCTGCCTTCTGTTGCTCTCCGTTTCTTTCTAAGCCTTCTTAAGCTGGTTCATTTCTATTACATTTTGTCCACTTTTCTCAATGTTATCCACATGCTCCTTTGAGCTACTTTAATGAGGCTTTTCTCTCTCTAACAGTAAACATATATTTTCCTCGTCTCGTCTGAAGTCTGTCAGTTTACGTGCCATCTCCTTCTGTTGCCCTGTGATATTTTTCCTGAATTTTGTATATTTCTTCTCTGAGCTCTTGTTTCATAGATACCATCAGAAAGAGCATTAGTTCCTTGTGATGTTTCATTGCATAATGGCGCTCACGTTTGGCCACAAGTTTCAGTTGTCCTGAGGTAATACTTCTCTGGTGAGTCATTTTTGTCCGCCATCTGTTGTCGCCCTCTCCTCGCCCTTCTTCCAGGACCCCTGTGTAATTACAATTCTTATGTGCTGCGATTTGTTGTAGGTTGCAAATTACAAATCACTAATACCTCATATCGGTGATTGTTCAATAATCATTTCTGTTTACATCAATGGATAATAGAAGTTTCATAACAGAGAGGTGAAATGCCCAGAGTATCTGGCTTACGCTTAGGTTCCTTCGACACAGGATTTTGTGTGAGTTTTGATCATTTTGATCGCTTTGATGTTTTTGTTGTTGTGCACTTTCTGTTTTGGCTTGGGGTGTTTTGGTGTCTACTTTTCTGCAGGCCATCCAGACTGGTAACTTCTGTGCTACTCATAAGGAGTCTACTCCACTCCTCTTTATAGGTAAACTACTTCTGGCAGATGTGACAGGTCTGTGTTTTTCCCTTTGTTCCAGATTCACCACGAAGCTCCTGGGAGCTTCGCCCCCAGTGCCCCATCTGTTGACATCTGAACCCGTGTTTCACCTTCCCCAAATGTGGCCACCCTACCTCTCACATCTTGTGTTTCCGCAGTACAGCTGTCCCCTAGTCTATTCAGATATGGAGTTTTCTTTCCTGTTTATTTTTATTTTCAGATATTTTTAGAGAGGAGACTGGAAGAAAACTCTCTTACTGTGCCATTTTAAACAGTTATCTCATTTTCTTTATAAAACACAGAATGATTGTTGATTTTTTTTTATTATTGTATAAAAATAAAGTGCAAAACCTTGCATATCCTCAGTGTTTCATAATCAGGCCCCAGCCTGTTTCTAGACCTTATCTTCGCTCCTTCCTTGGGTACTTCTGTACTGGCCACAAGACAGTTTTAGACATCGTCCATGGAAACCATGTTTTCTTCTCCTGAAATCCATTATTTATTTATAAATAATATATAAATATATTTATATATTATATACTCTGAGATATATATATATCTCAGAGTAATCAGAGGCCAGCCTGATCTTCCCCCCTAACAGGTGGCCTAAGTCTTCCCCTTCTTCATCCAAAAAAAAAAAAAAAAAAAATGCCAAAGATTCTTGCTTCATATTTGTAGACCAATAACTTCACGCGATGTGAATTGCTGTTGATTACTCGATGTCAAATTTTACATAAAAGATGTTAGTCATCTTGGTAAACATTATCAAGATAAAAACAGGATTTAGATATAAGAGAGAAAATATTTATTAAAGGGTAATCAGAACTGTCACAGAGAGAATATCTGACAAAACCAAGTTCTCCCCTGAAGACACTGGGACGTTTACATTGAGAGGACCTAGATTTGGGCATTAAAAAAAACAAAACAAACCAATTTCTCCCTTTCTCCAATTCCTATGTCAATCTGAGAGCCTTTTTTCCCAGTTTTATTCAGATATACTTCCCATATAACACTGTATTCGTTTTAGACGTACAACATAATGATTTGATATTGTATATGTTGCAAAATTTCACCACAGTAAGTCTAGTTAACATTCATCACCTCACATTGTTA